>NC_142744.1:19970000-20267500 GCF_051943395.1 Hippocampus bargibanti | reverse complement strand
AGAGCTAGCCTCTCATGACATCACATATGGTGGAGAATGCGGGCACTGGACAAGCGTTAATAAGTGCATGGACATAGATGGTTTGTGTTTTGTTTTTTTCCAAATTGACAATATTTTCAATTACAATTAAATTCAAAAATGGAAGACATCTTGAAAACCCTTCTCGCAAGTCAGGAAGCCCAATATCAGGCCAATTTGGCTCTCCTAGAGGAGCAAAAGAGAGCAAATGAACTGAAGGCAGAGGAACTGCTCTTGCAAAAACAAATGGCCGCCAAGAACATGCAGGTGAATGCAGGTGATTTTTTAGCCAAGATGGGGGTGACGGATGATATTGAGGCGTACCTGCATATTTGAAGCAACAGACACTAGAGAAAGGTGGCCCAAGCAGCAATGGGTGGGATTGCTGGCACCCTTCCTGACAGGGGAATCACTGAATGCTGTCCGGGACTTGACCGCAGACATAGCAGAAGACTACCATTATCTAAACGCTGAAATTCTCAGCAGACATGGGCTCACCAAGTTCAGGATGGCACAGCGCTTCCACACCTGGACGTTCCAGCCAGACCAGCCTCCACGGGCACAGATGCACGAATTGGCCCGCATCGCCCGGAAGTGGCTGGAACCGGAAAGGAACACGGCAGCTGAAGTGGTCGAGGCCATTGTCGTGGATCGTTACTTACGGACCCTGCCCTATGAGGCAAAAAAAATCATCAGTCAGCAGTCGCTGACGTCTGCCTGTCAAACAGTGGCAGCAGTGAAGCAGTACCAGGCCACAGCGGAGATGATGCAAACGACCAGGAAGGAAACCAGCAACACATCCCCACCCCAGACCAGAATGACCCGCACAAGAATGCCTAAGCTTCCCAACGCAACCAAGATGGCTCCAGGTGGCGTCAGAAGCCCACCCAGGCAATGGCGGACTCCCAGGGGAACTGAACCCAAACAATGCTACAGGTGTGGAGAGTCGGGACAGATCTCATAGCAGTATGGAAAACCAACGGAAGAGTCCATGCCGACCGCGGATTCTTCCAGTGCCCACCCTGCTCATTATTCTTCCCTACTGGGGGTGAGTGACAGCTCACTAACAAGACCCCCCACCTGTCTAGTGACAGTGAATCAACAGGATGTTGCTGGACTCCAAAAGCCTGGTCACCTTGATGCGCCAAACACTGGTGGATCCAACCAAGTTGTCTCCTGAGAAAATCCTTCCGGTTTCCTGTGTCCACGGAGACACCAGAGAGTACTACCCCACCGAACTCACCGTGACCACAACCAGGTCATCCACGCGGTAGCTGGTGTGGTTGACTCTCTCCCTGTTCCCCTTCTCATTGGACGCGACTGTGCGGCCTTTCACTCACTGTGGACAGAAACACAGGAAAACTGGCCTAACTACCTCGGAAGGGGAGAGGTAAGACGCGTGTAGTGAATACTCAAGCCTACCCCTCCAGATTCCCTCTCCCCAGCCTGTGCTCTTCTAGGGACAGCAAATGCACGACCGGAGACAGAGTCTGGCCCAGAGACAGTCGAGGAGACTCCAGTCCCAGAAAATATCCCGGCTTCCAGTGGTGCAGAGAACCCAGGGACCCAGAAGCTGCCTCCTCTAACAGGCCGGTATGGTACAGCCCAGTCACAGGATCCTACCCTTGCCAACGGCATGAAAAATGCGCAGGTTTTAGAGGGTGTAGTACTGGGGGAAAGGACAAGTCCCCCACACCCCCATTTTGCTGTTGACCGGGGGTTAATATACCAGGTAACGAAGCAAAATGATGAGGTACGTGAACAACTTCTCGTGCCACAGCCACACCGAGCTACAGTACTGGACTTGGCACACACACACCTGCTAGGGGGACACCTAGGGGTAGAAACGACAAAAGAGAGAATCTTGCAACGGTTCCTCTGGCCGGGGTGACACAAGGATGTGGAGAACTATTGTCGTTCTTGCCCCGAGTACCAACAGGTCCCGCCAAAGCCCACATACAGACACCCACTCATTCCCTTACCCATCATTTCAGAGGCTTGGGCTGGATATAGTTGGACCTCTACCAAAAAGTGCTAGGGGACACCAGTATATTTTACTCGGTTTCCAGAGGCTGTTCCCCTCAGAAAGGCTACCACTAGGCAGATTGCAAAGGAACTGTTTGCTCTCGCCAGCAGGGAGGGAATCCCAAAGGAGAAACTGTCAGACCAAGGAAGCTTCTTTATGTCCAAGGTCATGAAGGACCTATGTGCCCTGCTCAAGCAACTGAGAACTTCTGTCTACCACCCACAGACGGATGGGTTGGTAGGACGGTTCAACAAGACACTCAAGGCCATGATGAGGAACGTGATCGAAGAAGATGGCAGAAACTGGAATCAACTGCTGCCGTATTTGTTGTTTGCTGTGAGGGAAGTACCACAGTCTTCTACTGGTTTTTCACCCTTTCAGTTGTTGCCCCTGACTCCGGCATCAAAGGAGAAGAAAGCCTTCACCACACCCGAGGGACTCCACCAGTACACAAGGCTCCCGTTTGGGCTCCATGGAGCACCCACTACGTTTCAGCGCCTAATGGATCGGATTCTCACCACCCACAAGAGGTACGCACCAGCATACTTGGATGATGTTGTCATACAGAGTCCCGACTGGGAGAGTCACTTACCCCGAGTGCAAGCTGTGATTGAATCCCTCAGAAAAGCAGGTCTCACAACAAACTCGAAAAAGTGCAGGTTGGCATTTGGTGAGACCAACTACCTGGGCTACACTATAGAACGGGGACTGGTGAAGCCTCAAAAAACAAAACTACGGGCCATACAAGTTTGGCCCCAGCCCCTTTCCAAAAAGCAGGTGAGGTCATTCTTAGGCCTGGCTGGCTACTATAGACGATTTATTGCTGACTTTGCTACTATAGCAGCTCCCGTGACAGAATTGACAACCAAAAAACACTCCTGGTTGGTGAAATGGAGCCCAGAGGCCGAAATAGCCTTCATCAATCTGAAACAGGCGTTGTGCTCCAGTCCGATCCTGGTGGCACCAGACTTTAGCAAGGACTTCATTGTTCAAGCTGATGCATCTGAAGTTGGTCTGGGGACCGTACTCTCGCAAGTACATGGCGGAGCGGAACATCCCATCCTTTACCTTAGCAGAAAGCTGTTGCCCAGGGAAAAGAACAATTCCACAGTGGAAAAGGAGTGTCTTGCCATTACATGGGCTTGGATTGGATTGGATTTGCCTTTATTAGTCTCGCAGTGGAGAAATTTACATTTCACAGCAGCAAAGTTATGAAAGAAATGAAAGCAGAAAAGCAAATCACAGGAGCTGCTGGAAAGGCTTTGGGGTCATTGCGCTTCTATCTCCTGGGAAGACTTTTTACGGTGGTCTCTGATCATGCTCCTCTACAATGGATGGCCAGAAACAGGGAGACCAACAGCAGGTGGTTTTTGAGTCTGCATGCCTTTAACTTTTCTGTGGTTCACAGGTCTGGCAAGCGCTTCCTGATATATATATATATATATATATATATATATATATATATATATATATATATATATATATATATAAATCAAAAAAAATCCTCGTCTCACCCACCATGGGTGGTGTCTGTCCCCATTTCAGCTCGGGTCCTCTACCAGAGGCCAGGAAGCTTGAGGGTTCTGCGCAGTATCCGTGCTGTTCCCAGCACTGCGCTTTTCTGGACCGAGATATCCGATGTTGTTCCCGGGATCTGTTGCAACCACTCGTCGAGTTTGGGGGTCACTGCCCCAAGTGCTCCGACCACCACAGGCACGACTGTCACCTTTACCTTCCAGGCTCTCTCCAGCTCCTCTCTGAGCCCTTGGTATTTCTCGATTTTCTCATGTTCCTTCTTTCTGATGTTCCCATCACTCGGGACCGCTACATCCACGACAACGGCTTTCTTCTCCCCTTTATCTATGACCACGATATCTGGTTGGTTGGCCATTACCATCTTGTCAGTCTGTATCTGGAAGTCCCACAGGATTTTTGCTCGGTCATTCTCCACCACCTTGGGAGGTGTTTCCCATTTTGACCTTGGGGTTTCCAGTCCATACTCCGCACAGATGTTTCGGTAGACTATGCCAGCCACCTGGTTATGGCGCTCCATGTAGGCTTTCCCTGCCAGCATCTTACACCCTGCAGTTACGTGTTGGATTGTCTCAGGTGCCTCTTTGCACAACCTACACCTTGGGTCTTGTCTGGTGTGGTATATCCCTGCCTCTATGGCTCTGGTGTTCAGGGCCTGCTCTTGGGCAGCCAGGATGAGTGCCTCTGTGCTGTCCTTTAGGCCAGCCCTCTCTAGCCACTGATAGGACTTCTTGAGATCAGCCACTTCTGCTATGGTTCGGTGGTACATCCCGTGTAGGGGCTTTTCCTCCCATGATTGTCCCTCTTCCAGCACGTCATCCTCTGTTCCCCATTGACTGAGACATTCTCTGAGTACATCATCCGTTGGAGCCTTCTCTTTGATGTATTCATGGAGCTTGGATGTTTCATCCTGGACAGTGGCTCTCACACTCACTAGTCCCTGGCCTCCTTCCTTACGGCTTGTGTACAGTCTCAGGGTGCTGGACTTGGGATGGAACCCTCCGTGCATGGTGAGGAGTTTTCGGGTCTTAACATCCGTGGTCTGAATCTCTTCCTTTGGCCACCTTATTATTCCTGCAGGGTATCTGATCACTGGCAGGGCATAGCTGTTTATTGCCCGGGTCTTGTTCTTGCCATTGAGCTGGCTTCTGAGGACTTGCCTCACCCGCTGGAGGTATTTGGTCGTAGCCGCTTTCCTTGTTGCTAATTCGAGGTTGCCATTGGCCTGTGGTATACCGAGGTACTTGTAGCTGTTTTCAATGTCTGCTATTGTTCCTTCAGTGAGTGAGACCCCTTCAGTGTGGACTACCTTGCCCCGCTTAGTCACCATCCGACTACATTTCTCCAGCCCGAATGACATTCCGATATCACTGCTGTAGATCCTGGTTGTGTGGATCAGGGAGTCTATGTCCCTTTCGCTCTTAGCATACGGCTTGATGTCATCCATGTAGAGGAGGTGACTGATCGTAGCTCCATTTCTGAGGCGGTATCCATAGCCTGTCTTGGCGATTATCTGGCTGAGGGGGTTCAGTCCTATGCAGAACAGCAGTGGGGAGAGTGCATCACCTTGGTATATGCCACATTTGATGGACACTTGCGTTAGTGGCTTGCCATTGGCTTCAAGTGTGGTTTTCCACATCCTCATCGAGTTTGCAACGAAGGCTCTCAGGGTCCTGTTGACCTTATACAACTCCAAGCATTCGTTGATCCATGTGTGTGGCATCGAGTCATATGCTTTCTTGTAATCAATCCAGGCTGTGCACAGGTTGGTATGTCGGGACCTGCAGTCTTGAGCGACTGTTCTGTCAACCAGCAGCTGATGTTTGGCACCTCTAGTATCTCTACTAATGCCTTTCTGTGCTTTGCTCATGTATTGATCCATGTGTCCACTTATCTTAGCCGCAATGATGCCTGACATGAGCTTCCATGTTGTGGAGAGACAGGTTATTGGCCGATAGTTGAAAGGATCAGGATTGTTCATGATCAGGATTGTTCGTCCTTCGGTTAGCCATCCTGGGTGAGTCCCATCCATCAGCAACTGGTTCATTTGTGCTGCTAGGTGCTCGTGGAGAGCTGTGAGTTTCTTTAGCCAGTAGGTGTGGACCTGGTGCCGTCCAGTTTTTCATACCTGAGACTCTTTCTTGTATATCTGCCGCTATCTTTCAGTTTCCAGGCTTGGAGGGTCTGCTCTGCTTTTAGAACCCTGCCACTGAGCGTACACTTTCGCAGGTTGTGTTGCGAACAGCCTGTTTTTTCTTGCCTCATTCTCTTTCGTGTACCTCTTTAGGCGACTGAACAAGGCCTGGAGCCTTTGTTTGGCAGTTTCGAGCGCTTCAGGTATGGTTATCTGCATGTACCTCTTGGGTATTGGCCTTTTATTCACACCTCTCTGGGTCTCCGTCAATTGACTCACATCTTTCCATGGCCTTGATATTAGCCTCCAACTGTCTTTTCCATAGTGGGTAATGAATCTCGTGGCTCTCACGGTTGCTCTTGTAGTCAAGCACCTCTAGAATCACTGATGCTGAAGCGTATATCAGCTCATTGGTTTCCGTGATCGTTCCGGTCGGGATAGTTCTCAGTGCTGCATTCACAGTTTCTATGAGACTTTCAGGTGGTACTTCACATAGCCGTTGTAATCGGTTTCTTAGTTGCCCAGTTTTCATTCTTGCCATCTTATCTCTCAGGTCAGTTGCTGCTTCACTCAGCATTTCATTCATTGGGGCTGGCTTCCCAATCTCATCATTCATTGGGGCTTGCCTCCCAATCTCTGGTTGAACCTCTTCTTCTGATGTGGCAGCCTGGGACCCTTCACCTCGGAATTTGTGTTGTACCTCATCAATCTCACATTCTGATAGCAATTGCCGTTTGTGGATATTGGAACACTGAGCTACTAGTTATTTCGATGTCAACCGTGACTGTGGGTTTCGAAGTAACCATTCAGCCCCCATTCTCCACATGTAACCCTTCTGACTAGGGTTAGAGTAGTAGCATTCCAACAGAGCCATGTTATCGCATCTCGTCCATCTCCGCTTTGTTCCAGTAGCCCATTTTTCATCAAGGTGCTGTGGTTCCCCAGCTGGTTCCTGACGCAGACCTTGTTTGGCCGGGCGATTTCCCGTGCACATTTCTCGTCTTTTTATGTATAATTAGTTCCGTTTAGTACGATTCGTGGTTTTTACGATAATCCGGTTACTACGGTGCTCTTTTTCATCTCCCGCCGGCCATTTTGCTATATTTATATCGATACACGCCATTGATCGCGCGCCATTGGTCGACGTGGTCATGTGACTTGGTCACGTGAGTTTGTTACGTGACCAGCTTCCGTGGAGCAGAGCCATTTTCATTTTCAGACGCTAGTTTTTTAAATTGCATACATAATACAGTAAGATGTAAGCGTTGCAGTTTCCCTGTTGTGTTATGTACATGCCCACTGTACTGTATATGAATGCAATCGTTTTTTTGCAACGTTTCTTGTTTTGTCTGCTGAAGCGTGATGATTTTGAAAATTACCATACATTCCATACTGTGTATTAAAGGACAACCAATGTCACTTTTTATTCAAATGCAAAACACCAATAAAAATGACTTCACGCCAAGACGTCTTGCATTGCTTGTGAATCCAAACACTGGTTTCAGATTCGGCTCATATGCTTTCTTGTTACACATCCAGTTATGAATATGATTCAAATACACTGTAGTTCTGAAGAGGAAAGCATACGTTTGCAATTGATTAAAGATTTTGTTATGCTTAGAATATCTTGTTTTCTACCCTTTCACTCCCACCCCAACCCCATCCCTCTTCAATTGCTGCTGTGGACTGCAAATTTCCCCATTGCGGGACGAATAAAGGTATTCTGATTCTGATTCTGATTCTGATTCTGAATTATATGTGCCATTTTGATGCATGATCTATCTATCTATCTATCTATCTATCTATCTATCTATCTATCTATCTATCTATCTATCTATCTATCTATCTATCTATCTATCTATCTATCTATCTATCTATCTATATATATATATATATATATATATATATATATATAGTTAATTAGTTAGTTAACAATACATCTGCTGATGCACAAACTTGGACACATCATCAGAGTTGATTCCTAGAATCACTGGGTGTTTCGGGTCTTTCAACAGACACCCTCCTCCAGGCGACCCGACCGAGGTTTGCAAGGCTCCGGCCTGTGTCCAAGTGGCATGCTACTGCTCCACCGCCCCCACGGCTCTCCCCTCCTCAACCAGAGCCATCTGGTGGCTCTTTCTGCTGCCTCCACGTTGTTGCCTATGGCTCTTCTGCGGTTTGCACCTGTTATGCCCAGTGTGCCATAGGCTTTGCTCAGGGAGTGGCTGGCAAATCCCCGACTGCCCACCTCCACCGGCATACACCTCGACCTCCACCCGTTCCTCCGACATTCCTCCACCAGCTCCTGGTACTTCTCCCTCTTCCTTTCCTGAGCCTCCTCCATCCTCTCCTCCCAGGGAACCGTCAGCTCCAGCAAGAAGAGTTGCTTTGTGGCCTCAGAGACCAAGATGTGTGTCAGGTCTCAACCTGGTCTGGGTGATGTGTGCTGGAAACTTCAGTTGCCTTTCCAGGTCAACTGTCATCACCCAGTCTCGGGCCGTGGAGAGCAAACCAGCAGAGCGGTTGCTTGATGTATTCAACCTTTGTCCTTCTTTAACAAAGTGAATGGTCTTCGCAGTGGCTCGGGTGTAACGGCTTGCCGCAATCCCCTTGCTGATTGCTTCAGCGATGGATTTGAGGACCTGGTCGTGCCTCCACCGATACCGACCCTCACCCAGAGCCTTGGGGCAGCTGCTCAAAATGTGTTCTAGAGTCCCAACCTTGGAACACAGGGTGCATGCTGGTGTTTCTGTGGTGCCCCAAGTGCACAGATTAGATGGGCTTGGAAGGACATCGTACACCCCCTGAATCAAGAACTTGATCCTCTGTGGGTTCCATGACCAGATGTCCTTCCAGGTGACGCGGCGCTCCATCGCCTGCTCCCACTTCATCCAGGCACCCTGCTGCCGCATGGCCATTGCTCTGCTGGTTCGTTCTTCCTCGACTGCAGCTCGGACCTCCTCCTGCACCAGCCTCTGCCTCTCCCTCGCACTGGCAGAGTCATAGCGGGTCGCTGTTCGGCTCCCCAGTCCAGCTCTACCTTGCACCACTGTTCCAACAATGGTCCTGTGCCTCAGTCGAGTTTCTGACGCTCAACTGCCTCGGCTGCCCTCCATTTCCTCCCAGTCCTCACAACGATCCCTGCCCCGGACACTTTGGCATCTCTGGATCCAGAGTACTGCAGATGTTTCCGTGCCCGTGCTACGATGAATTCCTCCCTGACTGAGCTGAAGGGGAGCCTGAGCTTGATGGTTTTCCCGTACAGCCCAATGCTACTTAGGCTGCGGGGCAGTCCCAGCCATCTGCGCAGATAGCTGCTCACTCTTTGCTCAAAACCTTCCACCATGGTCATGGGGACCTCGTAGATTAGCAGCGGCCAGAGGATTCTTGGGAGGATCCCATGCTGGTAGACCCAGGCCTTGAATCTTCCCGGGAGCCCAGACTTGTCCACTGTTTTTAACCAGCCCTCCAGTTCAGCGCTGGTTGCTTTGATGGATTCGCTGTCATTCAGGCTGCAGTTGAAGACCTTGCCAAGGCTCTTCACTGGCTTCTCAGACACTGAGGGGATCTGGTGTTGTCCCAGCCTGAAACGGAACTTGTCTGAGACTTTCCCCCTCTTTAGAACCAAGGACCTGGACTTTGCGGGTTTGAAGCTCATGCGTGCCCACGCCATGATACGCTCCAACCCTTG
Source organism: Hippocampus bargibanti (assembly GCF_051943395.1). Lineage (NCBI taxonomy): Eukaryota > Metazoa > Chordata > Actinopteri > Syngnathiformes > Syngnathidae > Hippocampus > Hippocampus bargibanti. The sequence goes on along the minus strand of NC_142744.1, from coordinate 20,258,098 downwards.
GAGGATCCACCTGGCTCCTGGTACAGCTGTTGTTGTCACTGTGAGGTCGTCCATAAAGGCTCTGATGGGAGGTTGCCTTACTCCTGACTTGCTAAGAGGGCCCCAGCATTCTGGTTCAGCTGCCTTGACCAGCATGCCCATAGCCAGTGCGAATGGGATGACTGAGATGGTGCACCCAGTGATTATGCCTACTTCCAGCTGGTGCCAGTCAGATGTCAGCTGGCTAGTGGAGACTCTCAAGCTGAACTTGCTGTAATAATCCAGGATGAGGTCTTTCACCTTCTGGTCACCAGTGCAACCTCCACCAGTTTGTGGGGTATGGAGCCATAGGCATTGGTGAGGTCCAGCCATAATACTGCCAGGTCACCTCTACTTTCTCTTGCCTCTCTGATGAGCTGGGTTACCACGCCTGTGTGCTCCAGGCAACCAGGAACGCCCGGTACTCCTCCCTTCTGCACTGACGTGTCAATGTACTTGTTGCTCAAGAGGAAGCTGGAGAGTCTTCTGGCTACAATGCTGAAGAAGGTCTTGCTCTCCACACTCAGCAGGGAGATGACACGAAACTGGTCGATGTTCTCAGACCTCTCGTCTTTGGGTATGTATACTCCCTCCGCATACCTCCATGTCTGGGGGATCTTTCCTCTCCTCCAGATCACCTTCAGGGCCGTCCAAAGCGCCGATGTAAGAGCTTTGGGCAGTTTTTATATACCTTGTACGGTACTCCGCTTGGGCCTGGTGCTGAGCTCGACCTTGCTCTCCGCACCACTTCCACCACTTCACTTAGGCAAGGCTCCTTGAGGTATATATATATATATATATATATATATATATATATATATATATATATATATATATATATATATATATATATATATATATAATCCATCCATTTTCCATACCGCTTATTCCTCAGGGCTGGCAAGCGCCAAGACAATGCAGATGCCCTTCCTTGCCTGTTTCGCATCCTTCACCCCGCCGAGGATGTCTGTCTCAAGGGGGGGATGTGTGATGTCACGAGAGGCTGTGTCCTGGAGGGGAAATATATTCCCCTAAAATGGCTCCATCCAGAGAGAGTTTTAGCCCCATCTGGTAGAAGACAGCAATCCAAACCTCACACCTGTGGCTGATCACGGCTTGATTGGCATGCAAGGCTTTTAAGGCAGAGAGCCTCTGAGTGTGGTGGCTGGGGAGACAAGCTCCATTGTTGTCCTCTGTGGAGAAACACAGAGAAACTGATTGCTGCATGGAACTCGTCGCCAGTTGGGACCATCTCACGGAACACCGGATTTAGAACCTTGCTAATGGTGGCTAGGCTACCTAGGAAGGACATCAAGAGGCCTAGAAACACATGGGAAAGAACTGAAGCAGATTTATGTGGAACAGGAGATGTGAGACAATCTCTTTTCGTCAATGGATGCTACAGCTGCGTGTTTGCTTTCAACATTTAGCTTGTAGTCCTCGTGCACATTCCACCATGATGTCCCTGATCCACTGGTGGAAAGACGCTTTGATCCTCTCCACTTTCATCTAGAACTGCTTCATGTCATCACAAAGAGGGTACAGCAAGTCCTGAAGAATGAATGTCTCTCTGTGTCTTTGTTTTGTCATATTGTCTCTATGCTGTCATATTATTTGTTATTTAGTTTTTTTTTGTTATTTTGACTTCAAGACGGCGCCGCGAGAGTGGCTGTCTTTCCAGCAGCTCATGTATTTTGTTTTTCTACTTTCATTCCTTTCATCACTTTGCTGCTGTGAAATGTAAATTTCTCCACTGTGAGACTAATAAAGGCATATCCAATCCAATCCAATCCAATCCAACTGCGTCTTTAGTTTCACCTCAGAAGAGACTTTATTATTATTTAAGAATTGGAAGGTACACTATTCTTACCTTTTTTGCTTGCGAATTCCCCCTGAAACCCTTTATTAAAATCTTTGTCTGCATTCAAACCTGTAGTAGTGTGTGTATATGTATATATAACTATGATGTGACTAGCCAATCATAGTTTGCGAAAAAACTTCCAGCAGGCCTTGGTTTGCCAACTCGAACTCTGATTGGTTAAAGTAACTGCTTCATCGTCATTGATCTTTTTCACTTTTTCAGCATACGAGCTACTTACAAAAACTACCAAGTCAAAATGATCTACCCACGACAAAAATGCAAAACATAATTATTTTCAAATATTTTAAGGATTCTTTGTATGTACAATGTATGTTGATGTACCTTGCATTACTGAATTAGCCAATATTGCACAACACACATAATAACTACATAATAATAAATAACTACTAACATTTTTTTGTAATTACCTGAGTTTACTTTGATGACTTGCACTGAATTGAATCAGCCAGGGATGCATAGTCCGGACAGTAGCTGCTGACAGCCAGCCTCAAGCACATTTCCAAATGTTCATCATTCATGGTGGAACGGTATTTGGACTTAATGATTTTCATGTAGGAAAAGGCTGTGGTGGAGCCGAATAATGCAGTCAAGGAGGTAGCACATTTCCTCAAGTTGGGGTACTTTTCCTGTGTGAGTAAGTTACAGAACTGTCCAAGTCTCTGAACAAGGAGTCAGCTGCTTCAACGAATGCTTCCTTTACCATCTCTCCGTCTTGGAAGGACTTATTGTTTTTAACGATGGCGTGACTCACCCGGAAAGATGCTCCGGTGGCGACTTTCGCTTTTGAAGTATGTTGAGTGAAAAATGACTGCTGTCCGGACAACTGGGATTTTAGTTCGTCCACCGTTCTCTTTCTCAGCTGGCTTTTCGGCGTGAAGTCAATGTCGTATTTTCCATGAACAGTCCGAAAATGGCGCTCCACATTTTCCCACTCCGTATGAAAGTAATATGTTTTGCCCCCTTACTTGGTCCGGGTTTCTCACTCATTTTGATCACCATATGTTTTAGCAAGGGCTTAAAATCTGAGGTAATTCACTGACTAGCTTGTAAATTTTGCTGCGTTTAACGCCGTTGTTTACGCATGCACGGCGACCTAAAGGTAAAAATTCAGTTGACATCTGAATGGTTGCCCTGTATGTCAATCAAGTGACGGGACGTTTGATAGGCTGACAAATGTTCTTTTTACTGTCACGCTGCGATCGACCAGTACTACCTCCGCGATCGACCAGTAGATCGCGATCGACGTACATTAGTCTGTGATTCAGATCTTTTTAGGCTAGCAGAGAAGGCCATGCAGGCCCTTACGGCCCACCACTTCATAATAGATTTTTAATGAAGATGTGATTGAAGTCTTTACTTTTAGCTTTCAACTAAATGTTCACAAAAACACGCTCATGACCATTTAGGAATTCCAGCAATATACAGTATGTATAATGTAGCAGCATAGTGGTTTACTGGTTAGCATGCCTCACGGTGCAGCGGTGCATGACATTCCTGTGTGACATTTGTATGTTCTACCCATGCCTGCGTGGATTTTCTCAGATTACTCCAATTTCTCTCACATACCGAAACGTGCGTGGCAGGTTCATGAAACGTTCTAAATTGTCCCAAAGTGTGAGGGTGTGTGTGCACACACGGATGGTTGTTTATCTATGTGTGCCCAGCAATTGGATGGGAACCAGTTCAAATTGTTCCTCGCCTACTGCCCGAAGACAACTGGGGGAGACTCTGCCACACTAGCGAGGTGAGGCGAATCCGAAGATGGATGGTTGGATATGTAAAATGTAATATAAGACACGGGTAGTGATAACCAACGTTCTTGAATTCACCTCATTGTTTGAATCAGAATCAGAATCATCTTTATTGCCAAGTATGTAATAATAATAATAATAATAATAATAATAATAATAATAATAATAATAATAATAATAATAATAATAATAATAATAATAATAATCATCATCATAATAATCATAATGATCATAATAATCATAATCATAATCATCATACATTTCATTTATAAGTGCCTTTCAAAACGCTCAAGCTCGCTTTACAGTCACAGGACAATAAAACACACCAGGAATTTGTCTGCGGTAGAACACGCTGCACTAGTATCATCTTAAGAAAAATGGAGGCACTATACAGTTCTATTTGGGTTACTGTTGATAGAGTGAGTCTGTGTAAGCTCTCAGTCATACAGGAGTGGTTCATCGATGAAAAGGTTTCTTCAGCCGTCATCTGTACTTCTTTGAAGGTGTCGGACGTTTCGCTTCTTAACCAAGAAACTTCGTCAGCAAACTAAAGTCTTACTGGGAGTTTAACTAAACTATAGATATATACAGTCATGCCTTAGCTTACAAACTTAATTGGTCCCCAGAAAGTGTGTGTAGGGCAAAAATTTGTCTGTCAAACATTTATTTCCCATAAGAAACAATTAAAAATGAAAATAATCAGTTCCCAGGTCCCCATAAAACGTAATTTTCTATTAAATAAACCTTGGAACCACACAAAATATACCTTATATTATGTATAATAAATGTATTGTAATTAAAGAAATAAACTGTACTTTATAATAAAGTCGTTTCATTTACCTTTGTGATGGTCGTTGATATAGGTGCCTCTTGATGATATCCGAGTGAAGTTGCCGTGCTTTCTCGGTGATAATACCCTCACTCATGCTGTCCCCTGATAGCTGATTTTCGTTAATCCAAAGCAACAGAAGTTTTTCAACCTTCTATTGCCTGAGACCTTTGCTTAGACAACACAGAAAGACCCATAGCCACACATAGCAATGATCGACTTAGCATACCGGTACTGACACGCTAAGTCACACAAACGCACACCTCGTTCGTGTTTTTAGATGATCTCTATCCTCTTCGTCTTAACACTAGCCTGTGGTGGGTCTTTTTCGGCAAAAGTACTCCACTTGATAGCAAACCAACTCAGCACTCAAAGGGGGTGTGGAAAACTAGTCCGCCAGCCACCCTGGCACTGGTCGACCGTGTGGTTTGGTGTTTATCCGCCAAAACTAGTCCGCCAGCCACCGTGGCGCTGTGTGGTTATGTTCGTCCGCCGAAAATTAGTTTGTATGCCAAGATTATATTCTCGTGAATTTAATGTTCGTAAAGCGACAGGTTTGTATATATATACAGTAAAGTCTCGTTATATCGATATCGGTTATATCGATAGTACCGCTTATTACGATACTATTTTCATTTCCCTTGCACATTTCTAGTCTTTTTATGTATAATTAGTACCGTTTAGTACGATACCCGGTTATTACGATAATCCGGTTATTACGGTGCTCCTTTTCATCCCCCGCCGGCCATTTTTGTTGTTTATATCGATATATCCGTCGCGCCATTGGTCAACTTGGTCACGTGTCTTGTTACGTGAGCCGCCATCGGTCGCGCCATTGGTCGACTTGGTCACATGAGCCGCCATCGGTCGCGCTATTGGTCGACTTGGCCGTGTGACTTTGTCACGTGACACGCCATCGGTCGCGCCATTGGTCAACTTGGTCACGTGTCTTGGTTACGTGTCACGCCATCAGTCGCGCCATTGGTCGACTTGGTCAGGTGACTTGGTTACATGCCCAGCACCCGTGTAGCAGAGCCATTTTCATTTTCAGACGCTAGCTCGTGTGTAGCAGACGAGATTGAAGTGTTTGTGTTAAAAGGTAAAAATGGGAAGCAGAAGAAGATTGATGACTTTTTTAAATTGTATACATAATACAGTAAGATGTAAGCGTTGCAGTTTCCCTGTTGTGTTTTGTACATGCCCACTGTACTGTATTTGAATGCAATCGTTTTTTTTGCAACAATGTTTCTTGTTTTGTCTGCTGAAGCGCGATGATTTTGAAAATTATTAACATTCCATACTGTGTATTAAAGGACAGCCGATGTCACTTTTTATTCAAATGCAAATAAAAATGACTTCACGCCAAGACGTCTTGCATTGCTTGTGAATCCAAACAATGGTTTCAGATTCGGATAATATGCTTTCTTGTTACACATCCAGTTATGAATATGTTTCAAATACACTGTAGTTCTGAAGATTAAAGCATACATGTTTACAATCATTAAAGAATTATATGTGCCATTTTGAGGCAACATTGGGGGAACATCTCTCACCCCAAAAAAAAGGGAGCTAATGGCCAGCTCCGTTTCTTATATGGCGCTTGGCCGCCCTCTTTTGGCGGCTTTTGTTTAATGCAGTTCGGCGCAGGATCGGATATATCGATAGTCCCGGTTATATCGATATTTTTTCGGACTCCCTTGAATATCGATATAACGAGACTTTACTGTATATATCAATAAAATCCTCGTCACACCCACCACATCTTTTTTAGCTCGGGTCCTCTACCAGAGGCCAGAAAGCTTGAGGGTTCTGCGCAGTATCCGTGCTGTTCCTAGCAGTGCGCTTTTCTGGACCGAGATATCTGATGTTGTTCCCAGGATCTGTTGAAACCACTCGTCTAGTTTGGGGGTCACTGCCCCGAGTGCTCTGACCACCACAGGCACGACTGTCACCTTTACTTTCCAGGCTCTCTGGAAACGTTTTATAGCATCTAAAATACCCAAAACACGCATGCTGATATTTTTAGTCAATCAGAATCAGAATCAGAAAACCTTTATTCGTCCCACAATGGGCAAATTTGCAGTCCACAGCAGCAATTGAAAATGGATGGGGTGGGGGTGAAAGGATAGAAAACAAGATATTCTAAGCATAACAAAATAAGAATGTCAACTGTATACTGTGCAAATGTAAATGTGCAAAACCGTTCCATAAAAAAACTGTACATAGTGCAAGAATAAGAAATGCATTTTGATATATTGCATCAACCCATATTTACAAGTGTCCAGTTTTTTTTTAGTTTTTTTTTTACATGTGGCCATTGAGAGTTGCAAAGCATGACAGCAGTCGGTAGGAACGAAGGGCGGTACCTTTCCTTCTTGCAGCGCGGGTGTAATAGTCTCTGGCTGAAGGAGCTTCCCAGTGCTGTCAGGGTGGGCAATAGGGGGTTGGAGGGGCTGTCCATCATAGCCTTTAGTTTAGCTACCGTCCGTCTGTTGCCCACCTCCTCCAGAGAGTCCAGCGAGCAGCCCAGGACAGAACTTGCCCGTGATGAATATGATTCAAATAGTTCTGAAGAGTAACGCATAAAGGTTTGTAATCGATTAAAGAAGTACTTGCGTATCAATTCAAGCCGAGGACTGCAATGTAGCGTCCCAGAAAAGGCAAAAGATGGTGCCCAAGCTCTGTTGGAAAATGGCGGATTTTTCTGCTGGGAATTTGTGTCAACTAGAATCAAATAGTCGTCTTGGTGCAACACACAACGATTCATCATCGCGTTATTTATGTGTTTTCCTTCTAATTTCGCCATCAACACGGATCAACACGAAGTTTTCAGACCAAACAAAGTCCCCAAAATGCATTGTGTGTCGCTTTCTCGGTCAGGAGCGTTCTAGACGTGACGTCATGGTAGGTATCGTCAACAACTCAAAAACAAGACTTCCTGAATATTCAGCGCAAGTCCTAAAACGTAAAATATAGCTATATGCGGTGGAATTTTTGTAAAATACGCTGAGTAGAAGTCATTTGAAGTGATTTTACAAATTATGGACACAACTTGTCCGGAGGTGTCAGTTGTCCTTTGAATAAAGTCACTCTTGATGAATTAATGAGTAAAAAGTAAGACCCATGACAAAATTCCTCCTGGCATCTTCTGCAAGGAGTAAATGTACAAGCTTCAGACTTCATGCAGTCATCGATCTACTGTACACCTACATAACATAGATGTACATTCCTTCCACTTTGCCCAAACACTTTTGAAATCATGAAAATGGAAGGCAGTGGTTATGAAATGACTTTCATTTCTTAATGTTTTTTTTGGGGGGTGGGGGGTGGGGGGTGTCTTAAATGTCATCCGAAAGCGATTCTTCAATCACACACTGTTTGGCATACAAAGAAAACTTGTTCAAAGCTCTACTACCATTGTTGGGTATGTCAAGTCAGAAACACCTGGGGGTTTTATATGTACATTGTAATACTGATTAAAATTAGGATTCTTTTTATCTTTTGATGTTTTGACTCACCGTCATTCCAGAAAGTTAACTGTACCTGTGCCTTATTAAAAGCCATTAATAGATGAAGCCGATTAAAAAATGAGAGCAAAACAAAGTCAACTCATTATGTAGAGAGAATCTTGTTAAAGTATTGTTGTTTTCATCAAGGTTAACGCCACAAATACCTCACCCCCACCCCCTCATATTTAGATCTAACCATTGACTGCACTACCTACAGTACACTTTGAAACACTTTTGGCATAATTACCGCAACACCGTAAATCCACAATGAATAATTTAAAATAACTACAAAAGTTCATTGGCTTTGGGAGAGGAAGCAAGGGCTCAGAAGGGAGGTGCAAAAACAACTTTCCGCCTGAGGTGTTTTGCTTTTGGCTCGGGAACGGAGGCCACAGGTATTATCTCCTAGGGATAACCTCACTACAGACATAATTGATCCAATGGACCAGCAGATGCGTCGGACAAGCCTGTGTCATAGCCACAGAATCATTAAACCTGAGATCAAATACACAGTCTTGGCTTTGTAGTGTCCATTATATGGGAAAGTGCAATGCTGACGGAGCATGTGGAAGGAAAAATCCCAATTTCTATGCCGTTTTTTTTCCACTCTGTTTGCGAAAGCCTTCATTCTTGAAGGATTCATATGACCTGTGTACTTGAAAGCATCTCGTCAAAGGACGTAAAAAAAAACACAATTCTCTAAAATTTATATTCATAATGATATTTAAAATCTTGTACATCTATTTTTTTTATCTGTCCGCACAGGAAGTCTCATGCACGCAGACGACACACTTGGCGCTAAAACAATGGCTGGGTTTCCTCACAAAAAGCAACATTGTGTCATACAGGACACTGCAAAAAAATATGCACCCCATTTCATTTTTTTGGAAGGTTACGTCCTGCCAGCAGGACTTGCTTATTTTTTCCATCTCCATTGTGAGTTTTGAACAAGATGCCAAATTTCTGACATTTCTGTGTGCCATTGGACAAAAGCCTTGGCCTCTCATTTGTTTGAGTGCACAGCAAATGACTCAGTTGGCATCAACACAGCAGTCTGCGGTTGCCCGTACTAAGCTAATGAAAAGCCTCTGCCTTTCATTCTCCACTCCAAACCCGTGCACTTTTAAGAAGATGACTGTGATTCCTTTGCTGCTGTTGCATGAATATGAGAGAGTGGCAGGGAACAGGGGGGTGGCGGCCTGCACACCATCTTTAATTTATGACAAAACCTCCAAAATACCAGTGTCATTTATTTTTACTTTCCCAATAGTGGAGCTTCCGATGTCCCCTGCTATTGCAATTAAGACCAAGAAGGATCAGAGCAAAAGGATCATAAAGCCCTGCTGAATACAGACGTCTGCCAGTCACCGGCTCGCTAACACACTTTGTTCTTTGTTCCTCTGCAATCTCACTGATGCGCTGCAGGAATCCCATGCAGCCACGACAGGAAGATATTTCAGGTATTAACACAGTCTATTTCCACTGCCACCATGTGGTAAGTGAAGCCTTCAAAGGGGACAAAAGTCCGCTATGAAATGAAATCAGGGATCATCGGTCCAAGCCACATATGGCTTGGGTTTTCCAGCACCAGGGGTGAGTCAAGAAAATCACAGTGCATTGCTCCTATTCGATGTTCCTATTTTCTTTCAGATAATTTTGACTGCAATGCGATTCTCACTTGAACCACTGTTACTGACCTATATAATCTCCTGCACCAGACACTTTGAGGCGCTCAAGGACATCTGCATATTTGCACATTTGTTGTTATACAAATACAGCGACTGACCACTTTAAAATGGTTCACTGATTTTCCGCACCAACTGTACAACTGTTATAATATATAATATTCTACCACTCACCACTTTAGCTCTGCTTTAAGCTTTGCACGTTGTCTCATAGTTGTTCCTGAGAGGAACCATTTACATTACGGAATGCCCTTTCACACTTATTTGTCATGTCCTGTTTTATGATGATAGTATAGTGCAGCATGTTCTACTGGAGACAAATTCCTTGTGTGTTCTACATACTTGGCCAAGAAAGATGCCTCTGATACTGATTCTGTGTCACACTTCCAAACACAAATGAAGATATGTTATTGAGGACCATATTTGGATAATACTGTATATGCATGGTCAAAATTGAAAGTTAAAAACCAGCAATGGTCAAGGAAATTACTTGGAGTCTTCAGAGTCAGAATCAAAAAACCTTTAATAGTCCCACAATGGTGACATTTGCAAAGATAAAAAAAAAACATTTCCAACTGATGAAAAAGGTTTCTTCCGCCGTCATCTGTACTTCTTGTACAGATGACAGAAGGTATCGGACATTTCGCTTCATATCCAAGATGCTTCTTCAGCGAACTAAAGTTTAGTTCGCTTTCATCGATGGACCACTCCTGTTCGACTGAGAGCTTACACAGACGTATTTCCAACTGAATTTTTAAATAAAATACCACAACCTATCACTCAACCTTAATTGAGTGTTTTCAGGCTATATTGTTGGCTGTAGACCATAGTGTGCAATACCTGGTGCGAACATTCCTCCAGAATCCCTCGATCTTCTTCTTTTCCTTTCGCCTTTTCCCTTCAAGGGGTCGCCATAGCGAATCAGTGTCCTCCATCTTCAGAGGTTTGATTCCTTGATAATAACAATAATAATACATTTGATTTAGAAGCGCCTTTCAAAACTCTCAAAAAAGAAAGTACTGATAGTACTATATTAAGATTTCGTTGGTCCCTCCATACATTAAAGAAACCATATGCCATGTGTGGCAAAGCAGCCCCAGAGCAACAACAAGACTGTTTCACATCCAAATACAATTGTCGGTGAGAATAGCATATCTCCAACAACTAGCTTCCAAAGTACTTGCAAAATTCTGACAAAATGACCTCCAGAAATTAATTGAAACCAACAAAGCTAATAACAACTAGCAACAATTACACAGCACATTGAGATTGTTGTGGCAAAGAAACACCAATCCTATGTCTGAAGCGAATGCCGAACACAGCTCGCCAGCAAGTTTAGAATACATTTGGGCCTGCGCATTACAGCATGTGCTGGATGCACAAAAGTAGCTACAGGGCACAAACAAATAAGATAACAAATCCAAGGCAACTGGCAACACTAAAAGATAGTGTCGAAACCTGCTGGTCACTCCATGAAAAAAAGACCTCAAATTTCACTTATTCTGAACCAGATACCCAGTGCTGAATGAAGTAAAGCAGCCCTGCAGATCATAAATCATCTTTTTTTGGGACTCAAACCAATCCCCTACAGGTGTAACTCCATATCCCACTAAAACCTTGTTTATGAGCTGTTGGCTACCATAAAAACAAAGAAACAGTTGGCTTTGTGACACAGTGCTGCATACACAGGACAGTATTCACTCCAGGATTATTGTCACGAAATGTCTTGTATCCTGTACACATTTATAATTGTCATCATTGGATATCAAACCTAAAGACAATATCCACTGCCAAATGACGCAGTTATACTAAGATATGACCCAAACTTATCCTGGACACATTTTCTGAAGTTGGCCACATTATTTTCAAATGTGTACTTTGAAACTTAATTGCTACTTCAACACTGATGTTCCGTCATCTGATTCTGATCTTATGAAGTTTACAGTCGTTCCAAGTCAACAGAACATTTTCCTCCTCAAATACAACATACTGCCAGTGCAGTCTCTCCCCCAAAAAACAAACCCAAAATAAAAAACACATTTTGTCTCACATCTCCTGATCATGCAGCAAGTGAGAGGATTGCACGCTATTGTGCAGTTTCATCTGGTGCAGCAAAAACTCAAATTTGACATTGAAGTGTGTTTTGGATCCATGATAGAAAGGTAGAATTCAATGTTTTAGATGTACTGTAGTCATATAATGCAATATCCAATTGACATATAAATGTGCTAGAGCAGTGGTTCTTAATCTTGTTGGAGGCACCAAACCCCACCAGTTTCAGATGCTCAATCACTGAAGCCTTCTTTCAATGACTGCGCCCACTAACTGCAGACAAGACTGAGGAGTGGACCTCTGCGGCGGAGGATCCGCCGAATTCCTGGGCTCTCCTTGGGTTTGATCGAACCCAGTATAAGAACCACCGTACTAGAGTGTGTATGCAGTCTCTATACAAACCAAAAGCTGTAAACATAGATAAGGTACCATATAGGGATTGTTTTTCAGCATTTTCGACCACGACATTCATCAAGGAGGAGACTGTGCTGAGCGGTTGCGCCTTTTCGGCAGCATGAATATGCCAGTACTGTTTTTGAATGGGAGGAATGTCGGTGCCATTCGACTGCCATCACTGGACAGCTCTGGGGCCATTGTGCTTTTTTTGCGCCTGTAATGGGGAGCATCTTCACAGCCCCGCTTTGTTCAGCGGAAAGGTCGGTGCTGTTGGACAGTATGCGGCTGAATGGATGCATGGCTTGAGGAGCCCGTGATAAGAAGAAAGGAGCGTCAGCGCAGAGCGCCGATGCGTATGTGGAACTGTTGCGGCTTGGAATTGAAGCTTTATGTGGGACAGGAGATGTGAGACAATCTCTTTTCGTCAATGGATGCTACAGCTGTGTGTTTGCTTTCAACATTTAGCTTGTAGTCGACGTACACGTTCCACCATGATGTCCCTGATCCACTGCTGGAAAGACGCTTTGATCCTCTCCTCTTTCATCTAGAACTGCTTCATGTCATCACAAAGAGGGTACAGCAAGTCCTGAAGAATGAATGACTCTCTGTGTCTTTGTGCTGTCATATTATTTGTTTAGTTTTTTTTTTTGTTCTTTTGACTTCAAGACGGCGCCGCGAGAGTGGCTGCCTTTCCAGCAGCTCATGTATTTTGTTTTTCTACTTTCATTCCTTTCATCACTTTGCTTCTGTGAAATGTAAATTTCTCCACTGTGAGACTAATAAAGGCAAATCCAATCCAATATGTTCTGGTGTATAAGGCGTACCGGACTATAAGGCACACCCCCAATGAATGGTGTATTTTCAAACCTTTTCAATGTACAGTATAAGGCGCACCAGACTATAAGGCTTCAATGAATGAAAAACGTTTTCCAAATATTTATATATAAATATATACAAGTTTTCGAAATATAAGGCACACAACATTAAAAGGCGCTACAATGTAGCCACAAGGGGGCACAAGCCAGTGTCTTATTGTGCCAGTCCCAAGCCCGGATAAATACACAGGGTTGTGTCAGGAAGGGCATCTGACGTAAAAAAAAAATTGCCAAAACAAATATGCGAATCAAACCTCTGAATCCCATACCGGATCGGTCGAGGCCCGGGTTAACAACGGCCGCCATTGGTACTGTTGACCTTCAGGGTGACAGTGGAAAATGGACTACTGTTGGTCGAAGAAGGAGAGGAGGGAGGTGTGGCCGGAGGAAAAGAGAGAAATGGAAGGCTAAGAGTATAGAACTAAGAGTAGGAACTTTGAATGTAGGAACAATGACAGGTAAAGGTAGAGAGCTCGTTGACATGATGCAGAGAAGGAAGGTAGACATACTGTGTGTCCAGGAGACCAGGTGGAAACGGAGCAAGGCTAGAAGCTTAGGGAAGTAAAAAGAGCATCAGATATAATGATGAGTCTGAAGCTAGAAATTAAAGGCGTGATGTTTAATGTTGTTTGTGGGTATGCCCCACAAGTAGGATGTGAGCTGGCGGAGAAGGAGACATTTTGGTTGGACTTTGATGAAGTCATACAGAACATCCCGAGAAGTGAGAGGGTTGTAATTGGTGGAGACTTTAATGGACATGTTGGCGCAGGAAGCAAAGATGATGAGGAGGTAATTGGCAGGTTTGGACTCCAATACATTAAAGAAACCATATGCCATGTGTGGCAAAGCAGCCCCAGAGCAACAACAAGACTGTTTCACATCCAAATACAATTGTCGGTGAGAATAGCATATCTCCAACAACTAGCTTCCAAAGTACTTGCAAAATTCTGACAAAATGACCTCCAGAAATTAATTGAAACCAACAAAGCTAATAACAACTAGCAACAATTACACAGCACATTGAGATTGTTGTGGCAAAGAAACACCAATCCTATGTCTGAAGCGAATGCCGAACACAGCTCGCCAGCAAGTTTAGAATACATTTGGGCCTGCGCATTACAGCATGTGCTGGATGCACAAAAGTAGCTACAGGGCACAAACAAATAAGATAACAAATCCAAGGCAACTGGCAACACTAAAAGATAGTGTCGAAACCTGCTGGTCACTCCATGAAAAAAAGACCTCAAATTTCACTTATTCTGAACCAGATACCCAGTGCTGAATGAAGTAAAGCAGCCCTGCAGATCATAAATCATCTTTTTTGGGACTCAAACCAATCCCCTACAGGTGTAACTCCATATCCCACTAAAACCTTGTTTATGAGCTGTTGGCTACCATAAAAACAAAGAAACAGTTGGCTTTGTGACACAGTGCTGCATATACAGGACAGTATTCACTCCAGGATTATTGTCACGAAATGTCTTGTATCTTGTACACATTTACAATTGTCACCATTGGATATCAAACCTAAAGACAATATCCACTGCCAAATGACGCAGTTATACTAAGATATGACCCAAACTCATCCTGGACACATTTTCTGAAGTTGGCCACATTATTTTCAAATGTGTACTTTGAAACTTAATTGCTACTTCAACACTGATGTTCCGTCATCTGATTCTGATCTTATGAAGTTTACAGTCGTTCCAAGTCAACAGAACATTTTCCTCCTCAAATACAACATACTGCCAGTGCAGTCTCAACCCCAAAAAACAAACCCAAAATAAAAAACACATTTTGTCTCACATCATCTCCTGATCATGCAGCAAGTGAGAGGATTGCACGCGATTGTGCAGTCTCATCTGGTGCAGCAAAAACTCAAATTTGACATTGAAGTGTGTTTTGGATCCATGATTAAAAGGTAGAATTCAATGTTTTAGATGTACTGTAGTCATATAATGCAATATCCAATTGACATATAAATGTGCTAGAGCAGTGGTTCTTAATCTTGTTGGAGGCACCAAACCCCACCAGTTTCAGATGCTCAATCACTGAAGCCTTCTTTCAATGACTGCGCCCACTAACTGCAGACAAGACTGAGGAGTGGACCTCTGCGGCGGAGGATCCGCCGAATTCCTGGGCTCTCCTTGGGTTTGATCGAACCCAGTTTAAGAACCACCGTACTAGAGTGTGTATGCAGTCTCTATACAAACCAAAAGCTGTAAACATAGATAAGGTACCATATAGGGATTGTTTTTCAGCATTTTCGACCACGACATTCATCAAGGAGGAGACTGTGCTGAGCGGTTGCGCCTTTTCGGCAGCATGAATATGCCAGTACTGTTTTTGAATGGGAGGAATGTCGGTGCCATTCGACTGCCATCACTGGACAGCTCTGGGGCCATTGTGCTTTTCTGCGCCTGTAATGGGGAGCATCTTCACAGCCCCGCTTTGTTCAGCGGAAAGGTCGGTGCTGTTGGACAGTATGCGGCTGAATGGATGCATGGCTTGAGGAGCCCGTGGTAAGAAGAAAGGAGTGTCAGCGCAGAGCGCCGATGCGTATGTGGAACTGTTGCGGCTTGGAATTGAAGCAGATTTATGTGGGACAGGAGATGTGAGACAATCTCTTTTCGTCAATGGATGCTACAGCTGTGTGTTTGCTTTCAACATTTAGCTTGTAGTCGACGTGCACGTTCCACCATGATGTCCCTGATCCACTGCTGGAAAGACGCTTTGATCCTCTCCTCTTTCATCTAGAACTGCTTCATGTCATCACAAAGAGGGTACAGCAAGTCCTGAAGAATGAATGACTCTGTGTGTCTTTGTGCTGTCATATTATTTGTTTAGTTTTTTTTTTGTTCTTTTGACTTCAAGACGGCGCCGCGAGAGTGGCTGCCTTTCCAGCAGCTCATGTATTTTGTTTTTCTACTTTCATTCCTTTCATCACTTTGCTTCTGTGAAATGTAAATTTCTCCACTGTGAGACTAATAAAGGCAAATCCAATCCAATATGTTCTGGTGTATAAGGCGTACCGGACTATAAGGCACACCCCCAATGAATGGTGTATTTTCAAACCTTTTCAATGTACAGTATAAGGCGCACCAGACTATAAGGCTTCAATGAATGAAAAACGTTTTCCAAATATTTATATATAAATATACACAAGTTTTCGAAATATAAGGCACACAACATTATAAGGCGCTACAATGTAGCCACAAGGGGGCACAAGCCAGTGTCTTATTGTGCCAGTCCCAAGCCCGGATAAATACAGAGGGTTGTGTCAGGAAGGGCATCTGACGTAAAAAAAATTTGCCAAAACAAATATGCGAATCAAACCTCTGAATCCCATACCGGATCGGTCGAGGCCCGGGTTAACAACGGCCACCATTGGTACTGTTGACCTTCAGGGTGACAGTGGAAAATGGACTACTGTTGGTCGAGAAGGAGAGGAGGGAGGTGTGGCCGGAGGAAAAGAGAGAAATGGAAGGCTAAGAGTATAGAACTAAGAGTAGGAACTTTGAATGTAGGAACAATGACAGGTAAAGGTAGAGAGCTGGTTGACATGATGCAGAGAAGGAAGGTAGACATACTGTGTGTCCAGGAGACCAGGTGGAAACGGAGCAAGGCTAGAAGCTTAGGGAAGTAAAAAGAGCAACAGATATAATGATGAGTCTGAAGCTAGAAATTGAAGGCGTGATGTTTAATGTTGTTTGTGGGTATGCCCCACAAGTAGGATGTGAGCTGGCGGAGAAGGATACATTTTGGTTGGACTTTGATGAAGTCATACAGAACATCCCGAGAAGTGAGAGGGTTGTAATTGGTGGAGACTTTAATGGACATGTTGGCGCAAGAAGCAAAGATGATGAGGAGGTAATTGGCAGGTTTGGACTCCAGATGAGGAACGCTGAAGGAAAGATGGTGGTTGACTTTACTAAGAGAATGGAAATGGCTATTGTGATTACTTTCTTTCAGAAGAGACAGGAACATAGGGTGACCTATAAGAGTGGAGGCAGAAGTACACAGGTAGACTACATTTTGTGTCAACGGCGCCATCTAAAGGAAATCAGTGACTGCAAAGTAGTGGTCGGTGAGTGTAGCGAGACAGCATAGGTTGGTGGTGTGTAGGATGACACTGGCAGTGAGGAAGATGAAGAAACCAAAGGCTAAAGTGAGGACAAAATGGTGGAAGTTGAAAAAGGAAGAGTGTTGCATGACATTTAGGAAGGAGGTAAGACAAGCACTGGGTGGGCAAGAGGTCCTTCCAGATGACTGGCAAACTACAGCGAACATAATCAGAGACACAGGTCGGAAAGTACTTGGCGTATCGAGTGGAAGAAAGGTAGATAAGGAGACTTGGTGGTGGAATGGGGAGGTGCAGGAGTGTATACAGAGAAAGAGGTTAGTAAAGAAGAAGTGGGACACTGAGAGGTCGGACGAGAGTAGACAGCAGTACAAGGAGATGCAGCGCACGGTTAAAGTAAAGGTGGCAAAGGCCAAACAAGAGGCTTATGATGACTTGTATGCTCGGCTGGACAGCAAGGAAGGCGAGACTGATCTTGACAGGCTGGCGAGACACAGAGACAAAGATGGTAATGACCTGCAGCAGGTTCGGGTGATAGAGATGGCAATGTATTAACAGGTGCCAGTAGTGTGATGGCAAGATGGAAAGAGTACTTTGAAGAATTGATGAATGAGGAAAATGAGAAGGAACAAAGAGTAGAAGACGTGACTGTTGTGGACCAAGACGTAGCAAACATTAGCAAGGATGAAGTGACGAGGGGGCTGAAGAGGATGAAGGGGGGAAAGGCACTCGGGCCTGATGATTTACCAATCGAGGTATGGAAGTGTTTTGGAGAGGTGGCGGTGGTGTTACTGACTGGGTTATTCAACAAGATCTTAGATGTGAACAGATGCCTGAAGAATGGAGACGAAGTGCAGTCGTGCCCATATTTAAGAACAAAGGAGATGTGCAGAGTTGTACTAACTACAGAGGAATAAAGTTGATGAGCCATACAATGAAATTCTGGGAAAGAGTAGTTGAAGCAAGACTAAGAGCGGAAGTGAACATTTGTGAGCAGCAGTATGGCTTCATGCCAAAAAAAGAGTACGATAGATGCAGTGTTTGCTTTAAGAATGCTGATAGAGAAGTACAGAGAAGGTCAGAAGGAATTGCATTGTGTCTTTGTAGATCTGGAGAAAGCGTACGACAGGGTGCCCAGAGAAGAGCTGTGGTATTGCATGAGGAAGTCTGGAGTGACAGAAAAGTATGTCAGAGCGGTGCAAGACATGTATCATGACTGTAAGACAGTTGTGAGGTGTGCTGTCGGTGTGACTGAGGAATTCAAGGGGATGGGACTCCACCAGGGGTCAGCTCTGAGCCCCTTCTCATTTGCTATGGTGATGGACAGGCTGACAGACGATGTTAGACAAGAATCTCCTTGGACCATGATGTTTGCAGATGACATTGTGTAGCGAGAACGGGGAACAGGTGGCAGAGAAACGAGAGATGTGGAGATATGCCCTGGAAAGGAGAGGAATGAATATCAGTCGCAGCAAGACGGAATATGTGTGTGTGAATGAGAGGGATCCCAGTGCAACAGTGATGCTACAGAGAGAAGAGATAAAGAAGGTGGAGGATTTTAAGTACTTGGGGTCAACTGTCCAGAGCAATGGGGAGTCTGGGAAAGAGGTGAAGAAGCGTGTCCAGGCAGGCTGGAGCGGCTGGAGAAAATGTCAGGTGTGATGTGTGATAGAAGGGTTTCAGCTAGGATGAAAGGAAAAGTGTATAAAACAGTGGTGAGACCAGCCATGATGTTTGGACTGGAGACAGTGCCACTGAAGAAAAGACAGGAAGCAGAGCCGAAGCAGAGCTGAAGATGTTGAGGTTTTCTTTGGGAGTGACCAGGTTGGATAGGATCAGAAATGAGTACATTAGAGGGACAACTCATATTAGAGGCTTTGGAGAGAAAGTCAGAGAAGCCAGACTGAGATGGTTTGGACATGTCCAGAGGAGAGAGAGTGACTATATAGGGAGAAGGACGCTGAATCTTGAACTGCAGGGCAGGAGACCGAGAGGAAGACCGAAGAGGAGGTTTATGGATGTGGTCAAAGAGGACATGGAGGTAGCTGGTGTGAGAGAAGAGGATGCACAAAACCGGGAAAGATGGAGGACATTGATTCGCTGTGGTGACCCCTGAAGGGAAAAGCCGAAAGGAAAAGAAGAAGAAGAAGACATTAGAAGGCGCTACTGTAGAGGCTGGGGATACGGACTACTTTGTCTCAAAGGGGGTTATTACTTTGCATATACAGCCCACTGGCGTATAAGGCGCAGGGTCATCTTTTGGAGAAAATCAAGGCTTTCGGGTGCGCCTTATACACCGGAAAATACGGTAAAACATTTGTTTATATGCAAAGCCTTTTTTTCTACAGACAGAAATGATCAATGTACACATCATTACATAACAAGGGGTACGACGACTGTCTTCAAACATGTAATCATGCTTTATTATCACTGTTTTTTTTCCTTTTTACAACTTTACTTACCATCCCTTTTTGTCAATTTATTACTGTATATTTGTTCAATAAGCAAATGAACAAAGTTGGACCTAAATATTGATGTTAGACTTCATTGCTATTTAAAAGCAAAAGTTCCAGCTTTCAATCTTTTTCATTCATTCATTTCAATCATTCCAAGTACCGGGCAACATCACTTTCTGCTCCTCATGTCTTCCCAGTGGAAAATTCTCACATCAATTTCTGACTATACAGCAAGTGAAAGGAATTCATAGTTGTCATGGTTGGGGTTTGAATTTGCCATGTTGCTATGCTTATTCTTACTCCTCCCCTGTCTCCTTCTCTGTTCTCCTCAGCCTATTTGCAAGTGCTGGAGCTTGGCATGAGGCGGGGCCACACGCACGGGGTCGACTCACCTCCTTACCTGTGCCACATCATTTTTAGTCGATGGCAGCCCTTTACAACCAGGTTCTTCCATTGTTCTGTGCTTGAAGACCCCTGATGTTCCCACTGTCTTTACATTTTGCTGCCCCCTCCTCCACACACACACTCATGTGTTCCAATATCAAGACAACCACTTTGTTGTGGGTTACTATTGTTTTCTTCAGTCTATAAATTTTGTGTTTGGACAAAAATATGTTATTTTTTCTCTGCCTTTTTCTTGGCCTCATGGCTCCTAGCATATCACCCCATGCAAATCTAACCTCATTAAAAATGTGAAAACCACCAAAATGTCACTGTGAAGTCATTTAAAGTCATGCAAATTGGGCGAGAGCGCGGGGAGCATCTCAGATGGAGTCAAATGTCTGAGGTGTGATTCAGGCTAAACTGTGTTTCATGTCTATTTATGTCAACACGGCGCTCCTCAAAAAATTGTTTTCTTGCTGTCCCCGAGCAAACCATGTGGTGGTAGTCTTTGCACTCCACTTTCTGATCTTTGCACCACCCACCTCATTAAAATGAATGATGACATAAAATCCCGTGGGCGACATGCAATGAAACGGCATTGATCTATAAATCCCGCTCATCACATGCATACATATCACTCTACAAAGAATGGAATATTTAATTTAATGAAAAAGAAAAAAATAACCGCCCCTTTCACAGTGGAGCACTTTAGTGGACGCTTTTTGTACATTCCCTCAGAATATTTAATCAATCAAGGTCACCATGTTGTTCAATGAGGTCATGGCTGGAATGAGAGGCGCTATTCATCTCGTCTGTATTATCCCGGCTTGGGATAAGTCTGGAAGATCATGCAGATATGGGATTTTGCTGGGAAAATTAAATAGGTAGATAGATGAGATAGATGAGATAGACACGCACACGCTCAGTAAAATATTGTGTATGGCTCTGAGTCAGGAAGGGCATCCGATGTAAAAGCTCTGCCAAAACAAACATGATTCGCTGTGGTGACCCCTTGAAGGGAAAAGCCGAAAGGAAAAGAAGAAGAAGCTCTGAGTTTGGCGTAACTAACACAGTCACCCGGAACAATGTTTTATGAAACAAATAAAAAATCATAGCTGGAAGTAATTCGGTTCCACAGGTTGTATGGACCCCCCCCCTTCCCAACCGCCACTCCATTCGACGCAGTCAAATTCAAAATGTTTGTCCTTCTTTTCGATGATAATCTGATTGCTTGTTTCTGGAGGTTGGTGTTATTTACAGAGACTACAGTTTATTTCTCACATGGTGCCTTTTATGTACCATTGGAACTGGACTTGAACTTGAATGGAAGATGTTCAAACCGGCTCACGCAAGTAATTAACTCTGTATCTTGACGGGGTGAGTAAAAAAATTGGAAATACTATGATGCGTTATGGTGACACAAAATCTGTGAAATGATGAATACTGTACCCGATGTGTTCTTTTACTACAACCTCCATTATCAAAGGGCGGATTTTTTTCTTCATATTTTCAAGTTTTTAACTATTTGCATACATTGCTATGATTAATGAGGAGTACATTGTTTTCTGATTTTTGTTTTTATCAGATTTTTATTCAGTCTAGGCTTTCCCAAGCCCGGATAAATACAGAGGGTTGTGTCAGGAAGGGCATCCGACTTAAAAGCTTGACCAAAACAAACATGCGGATCAAACCTCTAAAGATGGAGGACACTGATTTGCTGTGGCGACCTCTTGAAGGGAAAAGCCGAAAGGAAAAGAAGAAGAAGATAGGCTTTTATATTGCCGCATTGTGGTTTCTATATATCGTCACAAAATACGTGCTTTTGTGACAATGCTGCCTTTCATGGTTATAGATGATTAGGATACAATTGTGGAATATGTGACGGCAAAAAACGATGATTTGCTCATTGTAAATTGAAGAACAAGGGTGCCAATGTGCCATGAGCAAGGTGGCAGTGGGGTGGGGGGTACCTCGGTTCGGACCCTTGGACTGGACTGGACTATCACAATAATCAGGAGCGATAGGAATATGAGGCCTTAACGCCAAGGATGCATACAAACCCTCCCCCCTCCCCCCTCTCGGAAGCGCAGACCACAATATGGTTTATCTCCAGCCTGTGTACAAACCCCTTGTCCAGAGGCAACCAGCTGTGACCCGCACGATCAAAAGATGGTCCACAGAAGCTGAAGAAGCTCTGCGGGACTGTTTTGATTCAACCAGGTGGGAGCTCTTTACTGAGATTCATGGGGAGGACATTGACTCACTCACCAACACCATCACAGACTACATTAACTTTTGTGAACAAAACACCGTACCCACCAGGACTGTGCGGTGTTTTGCCAACAACAAACCATGGATTAATCCCGACATACAAGTCCTCCTGAAGGAGAAGAAAAGGGCTTTTGTGTTGGGCAACAGAGAGGAACTGAAGGCCGTGCAGATCCAACTGAGGAGGAAGATCAGAGAGGGGAAGAAGGCCTACAGGATGAAAATGGAGGAGCAGCTGCAAGCCAGCAATGTCGCTGGTGTCTGGAAGGGCCTGAAAAACATCTCAGGCCACAAAAGCCCAGTGACATTGAACGAAAAAGACAAGGAATGGGCAGATGAACTCAACCGCTTTTTCAATCGGTTTGACAAGACGCCAGCCGCCCCCGGCCCACCGTCAACTTCACCTGTAGCTGCACCTGCACCAACTCTCACTGTGGCCTTACCCTCCCTGCCCCCTCTCACGACCAGCTTTCCACAACCAACATCTGCCCTCCCAACCGTTGCCACACCCTCAGCCGCCACTCTGCCTCCTGGTTCCTGCCTGTCTGTCACAACTGCGCAGGTGAGGAACCAACTGAGGAGGATGCAGGTGAGGAAGGCAGCAGGTCCGGATGATATCAGTTCCCGACTCCTCAAGACCTGCTCCGACCAGCTGTGTGTCATTGTCCAGCACTTGTTCAACCTGAGCCTGAAGCTGGGCAGAGTTCCACAGCTGCGGAAAACGTCATGCCTGGTCCCAGTGCCCAAGATTGCCAACCCCAAAGAGCTCAACAGCTACAGACCGGTGGCGCTGACGTCTCACCTGATGAAGACGCTGGAGAGACTCGTCCTCGCCCACCTGCGACCGCTGGCAAGCTCATCGCTGGACCCACTACAGTTTGCCTACCAGCCCAGCATCGGTGTGGAGGATGCCATCATCTACCTCCTCCATACGGCGTTGCTGCACCTGGAGAATGCTGGGAGCACGGTGAGGATCACATTCTTCGATTTCTCCAGTGCCTTCAACACCATCCAGCCAAGTCTACTGGGGGACAAGCTGCGGCATGCCGGAGTCGACCATCACCTCACATCCTGGATTACAGATTACCTCACAAACAGGCCACAGTACGTGAGAGTAAAGAACTGTGAGTCGGGCAGGCTTCTCTGCAGCACCGGAGCGCCGCAGGGAACAGTCCTGGCTCCATTCCTCTTCACCCTCTACACCACGGACTTCAATTACAACACCCCAACCTGCCACCTTCAGAAGTTCTCTGACGACTCAGCTATTGTCGGCCTCATTACAGAGGGAGACGATAGGGAGTACAGGGGACTGACAAAGGACTTTGTGGACTGGTGCCAGCAGAATCACCTCCAGATCCACACCGGGAAAACCAAGGAGCTGGTAGTGGACTTCTGCAGGAAACAATCCTCACCTGCACCATTGAACATGCAGGGTTCGGACATTGAGAGGGTGACCTCCTACAAGTACCTGGGTGTTACTCTCAACAATAAACTGGACTGGACAACAAACACGGATGCCCTAATCAAAAAGGGACAGTCGCCTCTTCCTCCTCAGGAAACTGAGGTCTTTTGGAGTTCAGGGGTCACTCCTAAAGACTTTCTATGACTCTGTGGTGGCATCAGCCATCCACTATGGCATTGTCTGCTGGTCAGGCAGCATCACCACCCGGGACAGAAAAAGACTGGAGCGCTTTGTCAAGCGGGCCAGTTCTGTCGTGGGGTGCTCGCTGGACTCTCTAGAGGAGGTGGGCAACAGACGGACGCTAGCTAAACTAAAAGCTATGACGGACAGCCCCTCCCACCCCCTCCTGCCCATCCTGACAGCTCTGGGTAGCTCGTACCTACCGACTGCTGTCAGGCTTCACAATTCCCAATGATCACATGTGAAAAAAAAAAAAAAAAAAAAACTGGACACTTGTAAATATGGGTTGTTGCAATATATCTAAATGCATTTCTTGATTCTGCACTATGTACAGTCTTGTTTATAGAACGGTTTTTGCACATCTACATTTGCACAGTATACAGTTGACATTTTTATTTTGTTATGCTTAGAATATCTTGTTTTCTATCCTTTCACTCCCACCCCAATCCCATCCCTCTTCAATTGCTGCTGTGGACTGCAAATTTCCCCATTGCGGGACGAATAAAGGTATTCTGATTCTGATTCTGATTCTGAAGCAATGAGGTTGTGGCGTCACATGTGCGCACCGTGGCGCTGACGTGTGTATGCTTTTGAAGTGCGCCTTTCAACCCTTTCATGTCTTTCAAGCCCTTTGATCTCTTTGATGTGCCTCTCAGCCTGACGCACTTCCCACGCATTAAAATGGGTATAAAAGTAGCCGTCCCGGGACAGAGACAATCAGAATCACACGGACTGCCAAGGAATCACAGACTCGCACAGGCTCGCCCGGCCCACACAGTCACAGCACCGAAGACTGACTTGCTCGACTCCACGCCACGATCAAGCTCTGGGACACATTTCATCTGCGTGTCACTTGCCTGGAAGATCTGACAAACAACCTACTTTCGATTAAAGGGAAACATCAAACTCTTTAAGGTCTTCCACCCAAATTGCTCACTTTTTGGCCGATGTTTCATCGGGCCTCACTTGCTCTACTGCGCTATCATGTGGATCATTAATGATAAAGGCAAGGAGTTGTGATGTGAATGACTGTGCCAATGTCCATATATATATATATATATATATATATATATATATATATATATATATATATATATATATATATATATATATATATATATATATATATATATATATATATATATATACAGTAAAGTCTCGTTATATCGATATTCTCGGGAGTCCGAAAAAATATCGATATAACCGGGACTATCGATGTACCGGGACTGCGCGCATGTAATTTTCTCCTTGCGTTCATAGAAATAATATCGTAATAAGCAATACTATTGATATAACCGATATCGGTATAACGAGACTTTACTATATATATATATATATATATATATATATATATATATATATATATATATATATATATATATATCAGTGACGTGCGGTGAGGTTCATGGCTGGTGAGGCACTGACGTCATCAATGACGTCACCGCTCGTCTCTACTTAGTATTTGAACGGTAAATGTGAAAATTCAGCGATTTTGAAAAAAATCCTAAAACGGTGAAGTTAAATGGACAAGAACTTTAAAGTACAAATCACTAAATACATCTAACTGTTTAATTTATTTTTTCATTTGATATTTCCATGACAGCTTTCCATGATGACAGGTGAGGCACTGCCTCACCTGCCTCCACTGACTGCACGTCACTGATACATATACATATACATATACATATACATATACATATACATATACATATACATATACATATACATATACATATATAAATAGCAGTTTATTTGCTACACACTTTTGCAAATTGCCATAGAACTGTTGAAACATTGAAATAAACAATTTAACATTGTAATAGGAAGACAATTGTTTTGAAGAGATGCTAGTTGGACCATAATCGATGACCACTTGCACTATGACCAACATCACTAGAAGTGTGGTCGTGGCTGTTGTCATCATTCGAGCTCTCTTTGTGATTTATCTGAAAAACAAACAAAAATCAAATCAACTGCCAATGAAAGAATGTTTGGTTACAGCATAAATGGGTTACTCTCTTCAGTTATTATGTGTCACAATCTGCAGGTGGCTGAAGTCTAAGGATTTGACACTGTAACTGAAGTCGCAAGTTTTTTAAAACTTGTGTCGATAAAGTTAAGTTTAACTTCATTTCATTTGTGTCAGACTATAGTTCAGCGAACGTTGCATTCAGTCAAATGCGGTCCTTACACCTTGGTTGGCATTTGTGGTTGAGTCTTCTCAGATCTCTCCATCTCATATCTCATCCAACGACTTTGATCCTGCAAAAACAAAAAATACATTTTGAGATGCTAATCATTTTGTTTGTTTTTATTTATTTATTGTCATTTGTGGCACTTTTGGTAATACTCTTGCATGTTTTTTTTTTTTTTTCCATAACCGCCAATATTGGTTCATGGCTTGATCTGCTCTATTCAATGCAAAGAACTAAATGATCACTGTCCTTATTTCTGACAAGAATTCCAATAAATAGCCTTGAAACATTTTCAAAATCTGAGATTACAATTGCTGCCACTTTTATTCCTGTCTCTGGCTGTTTGGATCAATCTGTATATTTTGAACACATCAAGGATGGACGCATTTGGGAAATTTAAAAAAAGGGTTGTGTCTGAAAAGGGGGCCAAAGTCTAAAATGGATGGGGTCAGATTTAACTATTCTCAAGAACAAATGAAAAAGATTTGTTTACTTTTATTTTCAACAAATAGTTCGTTTTGTGAACGTCTTGTTGTTTTTCTTATATTAAACTGACATTTTGTAATTTAGCGTAAAATCTTGTTAAAGATTGCATATTCTTGGTGGACTTAATAAAACTTTGTGGACAAATGATTTTAAATTTCCTTTTATTTTTAAGTGTTTGCAGTATCACGTATAGTGACAAGTTCGAATTGCTGATGCAGATTTATTGATGTGTAATTGCTCCGGAAAATAGCCTGAGTTGTAGACGATTAAGGTGATGCCACGCCCAGTACTGCGTGTGTGTGCTTTTGTAAATGATATCTCCAGCTGTTGTGTCATAAATTATGGTATTACGAGGGATATTTGTTCAAGTCGGACTAAACAGGACTTCACTGAAGGCCGCGGTGTGAAATTCATGGACCGCCACTGGGGTATGGCACTGGCATGATGTCTCCTTTGACGTTTCCTGGTCCGTCGGTCACCTCGGTCTTCCTCAAGTTTCTGTATGCCTTGTTGGAGGAGCTGCCGCCAGATGGAGCGTTGAGCTGCAATGTCCTCCAGCTGGGTCAATCGGGTTCAGGCTGCATTTTTTCATGGCAGTCTTCACCTGGTCTTTGTAGCGTTTTTTTGGGGCCTCCTGCCAGGCGACGGCCGAATGGAGCTGGCCATAAAGCACCTTACATGGCAAGCGCTCTTCTGGTTTGAAGTCTCTCAGAGCAATTTGCCCGTGGGGACCTCATTTTGCAGTCTCTCAGAGCAATTTGCCCGTGGGGACCTCATTTTAGGTCCCCACGGGTAGACGAGTCCCCACCGGGCTGCGTGCAGTCACGTTGATGTCCCCACCGTGGCACACAAACGAGAACACACACACACACACAGACACACATGCAGACACATACACACACATCATGATTACATTACTGAGACAGCTGTCAGATTGCATGTCACGATCTTCTCCCTGTCCGTCACTTAATGCTAAACCGATGAACCAAGGTGGATTCGGCGTGCTTGTTTATATGCTGAGAGGTATTTGACAGCTTTGACACAGTGATGTGCTTTGGCTCTGAAGTGGCAACCGAATGACTTGCATGTGAGTCTTTGGCTGTTTTTTAATTATTTTTTTTTACCCTCTCATAACTTTGATGAGTGCGCCGCAAGAAGCGAGTGGCAACAACAGCAAGACTTCAAGATCTGGAAGCGATATGTGCCGCGCAGTATTTGATTGTACTGATGTTCAAAACAAACAGGGGAGAGTGGTGACACCAAAGAGATTTTAATGGCTGCTTGATGATGTTTGATATTTCACACCCTATGGGAGGGTAAGATGTTAGAATTAGTTATATACACATGTTGAAAACATCCTATGTTATTTCATTTTTACTTATTCTCATCAATTAGTAAGTCCATATATGTATGTAGTTTAGTTATTTGTATATGTTAATTAGTATATATGTACTCAGCTTGTACTTAGTGTAGAAATCTAGCTATCAAGTTTCAGTCTAATAATAAATATTCATGATTGTATCTAGCAGATGATAGGTCCTTTCCATAGTGACATCACTCCTGTTGTTTAAATGTCTGCGACACGCTTGTGCGCGCCCTCTTGCCTCTCTGTCCCTTGTCTCGCTTCTCCCCTGGAGAACATCCTCTAGCTGCCTGATGATAAATATTCCTTTTTTTGTATATCACCTTGCTTCCTGCTGATTGAATATTTTGACGACACAAATGGAGAGCTGAACCAGGAAGAACAACATTTAACTCAACAGTAAAGTCATAATTCAAGAGATCTTGATGTTTCTTTCCCACTATAAAACTTGAAATAAGGCCTCGGAGGGGATGATGGCCTCTGTGAACTCTTCATATCTGGAGATGCAAATGCAGTTACTGCTTCAAGACTCATTTTGATTTTATGTAACGTTCTCTTCATAATCGCTGAAACCATTGCCTTGTAATCAAACGGTGGAAAAAGACCTGAAAGTAGGGCATGCATCTATGTTCTGGCTGCTCAATACAACATGTGAATAAAGATGAGAAAAAAGGCATGAAAAATGTCCTACTAAGCCTTCCTTCTCTATTATGCTAGGCTACTTCAAAGCGTGAGGTTTCATTTCTTTTTTTGATGAAAAAAATGTTAGTTGAACTTCTGACTCTGGAAAATATCAACTTCCTTTATTTTTACCATTTTATATCATTTTCTCTGGCAAAAAAGAAAAACAGATACCTGCTCAAATTTGAAGGTTGGACTGTAGTCCGTGCATCAAGCCAGCACGTACACATCCTTGATAGCAGGGGTGCAAGCATCGCGCTCTTTCAAGTCATTACAATTGTTGTGTTTATGTCTAAAGTTATAAATATTTTTCTGGGAAGCTGGAAACAAATATGTAACATGCAATTATATGGCTAATGCAGAAGGAGAGGAGGGGCCCGGGCTGGCATTTTCAGTCCCCTGCTTCCGCTGTCCGACTAGTGGCTTGGCCACATTGACTGCATTCCTCCTCCTGTCATTCTAATTCCACACATAGGTGAATTCAGCGCGTGGCAGCCAGCTCCATTTAAGAGCACCGGACGTTAAATAGAAACGTACCTGAAGGTGACAGAAACTTGGCAGGGTCCGACACACTTTCCAGGGAAGTTCATCAGGCAGCCCAACCTGTGGTGAAAGGAAAATACGCAGTTGGGGGTGGATGGGGAATGCAAGCAGTCATGTTGACAAGTCACACGTGTGCCTGCCACACTTTGCACTTTGTTTAGGCCTCAATTTGTGTCAAAGAGGCACCACGGTGACTCAGGCTGATTGTAATTAACTCAAAACGATGTTTCTATAGCAGTTCCAGGTTTGAAACTTGGCTTTCCATGTAGAGTGTGCCCATTCTCCTCATAATACTAATAATAATAATAATAATAATAATAATAATAATAATAATAATAATAATAATAATAATAATAATAATAATAATCTTCTTCTTTTCCTTTCGGCTTTTCCCCTCAGGGGTCGCCACAGCGAATTAATGTCCTCCATCTATCCCGGTTTTGTGTTTTGATCCTTTCCTCTTTCATCTAGAACTGCTTCATGTCATCACAAAGAGGGTACAGCAAGTCCTGAAGAATGAATGTCTCTCTGTGTCTTTGTTTTGTCATATTGTCTCTATGCTGTCATATTATTTGTTATTTAGTTTTTTTTGTGTTATTTTGACTTCAAGACGGCGCCGCGAGAGTGGCTGCCTTTCCAGCAGCTCATGTATTTTGTTTTTCTACTTTCATTCCTTTCATCACTTTGCTGCTGTGAAATGTAAATTTATCCACTGTGAGACTAATAAAGGCATATCCAATCCAATTCTCTTCCCTCACACCATTTACCTTCATGTCCTCTTTGACCACATCCATAAACTTCCTCTTCGGTCTTCCTCTCGGTCTCCTGCCTGGCAGTTCAAGATTCAGCATCCTTCTCCCGACAGTCATACTCTCTCCTCTGGACATGTCCAAACCATCTCAGTCTGGCCTCTCTGACTTTCTCTCCAAAGCCTCTAATATGAGTTGTCCCTCTAATGTACTCATTCCTGATCCTATCCAACCTGGTCACTCCCAAAGAAAACCTCAACATTTTCAGCTCTGCTACCTCCAGCTCTGCTTCCTGTCTTTTCTTCAGTGGCACTGTCTCCAGTCCAAACATCATGGCTGGTCTGACCACTATTTTATACACTTTTCCTTTCATCCTGGCTGAAACCCTTCTATCGCACATCACACCTGAAATTTTTCTCCAGCCGCTCCAGCCTGCCTGGACACGCTTCTTCACCTCTTTTCCACACTCTCCATTGCTCTGGACAGTTAACCCCAAGTACTTAAAATTCCACCTTCTTTATCTCTTCTCCCTGTTGCATCACTCTTGCACTTGGATCCCTCTCATTCACACACATATATTCCGTCTTGCTGCGACTGATCTTCATTCCTCTCCTTTCAAGGGCATATCTCCACATCTCTAGTTTCTCCGCCACCTGTTCCCCGTTCTCGCTACAGATCACAATGTCATCTGAAAACATCATGGTACAAGGAGATTCTTGTCTAACATCGTCTGTCAGCCTGTCCATCACCATAGCAAACAAGAAGGGGCTCAGAGCTGACCCCTGGTGGAGTCCCACCTCCACCTTGAATTCCTCAGCCACACCGACAGCGCACCTCACAACTGTCTTACAGTCATGATACATGTCTTGCACCGCTCTGACATACTTTTCCGCATGGAGACCGAGAGGAAGACCGAAGAGGATGTGGTCAAAGAGGACATGAAGGTAGCTGGTGTGAGAGAAGAGGATGCACAAAACCGGGATAGATGGAGGACATTGATTCGCTGTGGCGACCCCTGAGGGGAAAAGCCGAAAGGAAAAGAAGATTATGTTTTTCTACAACCATTGTGAAAAACAATATTGTGTAGGTCAAGCACACTTAGTGATTGATTGTCATATGCCTGGCTCTGCCTTTATACACTTTTACTGGATTGATGATGAAACCAGAAACAATCTTACACAATAACAACTGATTTCTTGGCTCTGATTTTAACAATAAGAGTTTAGCATCTGCAAACCGCTCTTTCGGAAATGTGAAGAAGTAAGCGCTAAAGTATGTGTGTCATCATTTTGGGTGTAACGGCGTGAAACATTGCATAGTTTGGGAGTGAGCACTTTGAAACATCAACATATAACTCTCTTAAATGTGAAAAACGTCAAATTAATTGGATATAGAGCAT
Source organism: Hippocampus bargibanti (assembly GCF_051943395.1). NCBI lineage: Eukaryota > Metazoa > Chordata > Actinopteri > Syngnathiformes > Syngnathidae > Hippocampus > Hippocampus bargibanti. The sequence continues at coordinate 20,226,854 of NC_142744.1, read as the reverse complement.
GTCAAATAGCACATTAAATGAGAAAACTGATAAGGAAAATGAATGCAGCCTCAGTGAAAACATAATCCCGTGTGGGAACTGGTGGATCTCTAATTACTCATAAATTCCAAACAATTTGTCCCATAGGAAATAATGCAAAGCGAATTCATTCATTTTGAGGTCCATCCTTTCACAGCTTGACACTGACAGTGACATATTAGACATTTATAAGCGGCCCCTCTGCAATAAAAGACGGTCTTAGACCGGATGGATTAGAAAATACTAACTTGTTACTATATGTGTGCCACTTCAGATGAATGCGTAGTTGAATGTTGTATTTGCTATGACCAGCAAAGACATGACTCCGATTGCTCACATACTCAGCCTCGACACAAACCACAAGACAAGAAGAATATTATATAAAAAAAAGCAGAGATCAAGGGGGTTGGTGGCTGTGTGACATGGGCATGGTATGCAAATGTCATGTCTTTGGGCTTTTTTTGCGGCTCCGTGTTTGTAGCCATCATTTCAAAGATGTCTTGGGTTCACCACCAAGAAAGAAAAATTTTGCCCCTCCCATCCATATCCCGACACGCACTAGTCCTCCCTTCAGATGCAGTTTCAAATTTGAGCTTGGATGAAAAGGTTTCTTCAGCCGTCATCTGTACTTCTTTGAAGGTGTTGGACGTTTCGCTTCTTATCCTAGAAACTTCGTCAGCAAACTAAAGTCTTACTGGTAGTTTAGGCCCTATATATATATCCCTACTGCCCATACATGGTGGTGCTCGACTCTGCTATGATAGGTCCCTGCTTTCAGGTTGGGGGGAGCAGACGACTACTCCCTGCCACTCCACTGATTGTTCCTCTAGTTCTGACTAACAACTGGCATGAATGCCCCACTTCCACCGATATCACCTCATCAGTATTCCTAATCCTATTTTGCCTAAGTAGGCTGTTGTACGAACGATCCAAATTGAACCTCACCCCACCATATTGGTTGAAAGAAGGATTCAGCTGTTTGATGAAAATCACTTTTTTTACTCCCTTTTCAAACCATGACGGAGCAAAGATCCTGCGGGACTTCCAGATACAGACTGACATCATGGTAATGGCCAATCAACAAGATATCGTGGTCATCGATAAAGGTCAAAGGAAAGCCGTTGTCGTGGATGTAGCGGTCCCGAGTAAATGAAACATCAGAAAGAAGGAACATAAGAAAATCGAGAAATACCAAGGGCTCAGAGAGGAGCTGGAGAGAGCCCGGAAGGTAAAGGTGACAGTCATGCCTGTGGTGGTCGGAGCACTCGGGGCAGTGACCCCCAAACTATACGAGTGGTTGCAACAGATCCTGGAACAACATCGGAACAACAGCACGGATATTGCGCAGAACCCTCAAGCTTCCTGGCCTCTGGCAGAGGACCCGAGCTAAATGGGGGACAGACACCACCCATGGGGGGTGAGACGAGGATTTTTTTTTATATGGCTATTCAAAAGTAGAACACAAGAGTTGTTGCCTTTACAGCAGCTCCTGTATTTTTTGTCCTACTTACTTCCTTTCATAACTGCTGCTGTAAATTGTGAATTTCTTCATTGTGAGATGAGTAAATGTTTTTTTCTTCATTTTCTTGTTCTTATTGTCTCTTGTGTGACGCCAGACCATGCGCAGAGGCTTTCTTCCCACATCGCTCTGGCGATACGACCAGGGTAGGAACTTCTCTCGTCAGAAAAGCTTCATCTTTTTATCTATGGCTGCACAGTAACTGTCCGTTTCAATGTAGATTTCATCAATTTGTTACACTTACTTTCTGTGTACGGCTCCTTGTTTCATTTATTGGCTTCATTGTGTGTATTTCAACTTGCAAACCAATGTCACAACAGGGACTCTTTTCAAACCTATTTGCCACGTTTAATGGCATAAATATGCTCAAAGCTCACTGCTGGTCATGATTCTCAATCACATACCATAATCACCAAGCCATATTTACATATGCTGCTCTTTGGTGGATAAACAATGAGGTGAGTGAGGTGGTAGGCGGGGAAGGTTGATCAACGCTCAGCAAAAACAAAACAAAACCAAATAAGATCATGGTCTGTCTCTGGGTGCCCCACTACCAAATTGGTGGCAGCCCGGTGCCGGACAAGGGACCAGTGCTTGAGGACACTTCAGAAGATGGCTTTGAAAGAATTGGAATGCATTACATTTACCATACCTTGCTAAACATGTTTAAAGTCACATTCATGTGTGATGTTAGTTATGGAATATGATATTTTGCAATTGACCACTAAGATTTTTTGTGCATCATTTAAAACACATTTTCCAGACCTAACTGTAATTATTACTTATTATTTCGTCTTTCTTTGGTCCATTTCATGATGCTTCTACAAAGCGCCCAGATGTCGCCTCCCGCTATTTTACGAAGCGAAAACGGCAAACTTCAGGGTAGCGTCCAGATATGAAGTCCGCTGTGTGACATTAACATTTATGTGGTTCACATTTCCCACCACCAGCCACGGCAGTTTGTGCTCAAATCTGCTCTCCCCAAACACGATGTCCTTTGAGTGATGCATCATCTCTTATTAGATGACGTTGGAAGTATGAAACATCTGGACAGAGCTAACACCTCGCAGCTTCCCGTCGGGAGTAAAGTTATCACGTTTGTTGCGAGAGCAACCGACAAAGGTTATTTTTTATGTGCAGGGTGTTTTGCGAACACACTTGAGGAAAGTGGGTGGGGGCCTGAGGAGGGGGGGATCCGAGGCATGATGAACAAACTTTTTGCTTTTTCCCACGATGTGGAGAAGATTGAGACCTTTGTGCTTCCCTGGACATAGTGTCAGTTTCAGCTCAAAAAAGAGGGTCCGTCCTAGACATCTTGACTGCGTCATTATGGAGCAATTTGTAGAGCTCCCAACCAATTTGGAAACGCTTTATTAGCATCATGCGGATGCCCAAAACAATCATGGCTGACGCGGCCAATGCACCCCCGTTCTTGTTGCTGTCAAAGTGCTTTCTTGACATGCGGTTTGTACTCCCTGCATGAAATGTCTCCAGTTTCTTCATGGAAAAGGTTTGTAGTGGGTGGGGGTTTGATTCGCTGACGTTATTTAAACGGCCATGGTTTTTCAGCCACCCTCCCGGCTTGAGCTGAGATTGTGGAATTTTTTTGGCATTGACCCACATCTGGATTTGTGCACTTGAGGGTGCTCCACTCCCCTTCCCCTTCCACAAGTTTCTTGTGAAGCCACAAGTCGATATGTTCTTTCCCATGATGCTGTGGATGCAGTCTGTTTTTCCCCCCAAAAAACTTCCTGCTGCACCGCTTAAAGTCCATACATTTGTAGAAATGAGCAGCAAAACTTGTCCTGAGGGCATTTATGTGTCCTTGCTGTAGGTGGAAAAGTAAGTGAAGCGTTGAATCTGGTTTCCATCCAGGGTGCCCCACCTTGACTGGAATACAATGGATGGAGAGCAGGCCTATGAGTCTTAACTCACTCTACAGATTCAGCCCCCCACCGTCCGCCTCACAAAATTCCCTTGATGCTTGAAAACCCAAAAGCAGCTTTGAATGCCATCACAAGGCCATACCCTTTGAATCGAGGGAGTTGAACTATTGCATTTACGGTCGGCAATGTGAAAACACACAGATGGATTTTCGGGATGTGACTTTAATGGCCTGCTCATATGGCCAAAAAAAAGGCGACGGGCGACACTTTTTGATCCCAAACTCACTTTCTTACAAGTGCTGGTTTAAAAGTAACCCAAATCGGGTAAATACGTATAACCAAGACAATGTGCATTGGCTCCGACATTTGACACACAACGTTGGGTCAAAATTATGATCCAAAAAAATAACCCATACTGGCAAGAGAAAGCTGCCAGAAAAAAAAAAAAATAGTTTCCTAGTTATCTGAATTGCTGCTGTTTTCTCAGGAGAAAAAAACCTTCCCCTGCCAGGTGTCACCGCAGCAAGTCGCTTGCATATCCGCTTTGTTTTTTTTTACAGGATTGCCTTTCTGACACAATCTTGACCAGTGTCAGAAGCTTAATTTCTGTGATTAAAATCAACAGTTTGTGTTTCACCATCCATTTGTTAGTTAGTTAGCAACCACTGCTGTTATGCTTTGCTTTTGCTCTGTGCTTCTTTTTCAGGCTTTTGGGCTACTATGCTCTCATTCTGAGTTTATTTTTCAAGTTGTTCCAACGCACACAGTCGATTTGTAACAAATCCAAAGAGTACCAATGTGTCATTTTATTGTATTTGCTCAAATATACTTGTTTTCCTTACCAATTTACTAGTAAATAGATCACATAGCTCTGTAAAGTGAACAGATCTTTCTCCTCGCCAAATTAAAAGTTGTTGTTTTGTTTAATCTTTTAATTTGTCACCCGCCCATGTATCGATTGGCCAGGCGCCGGGGACGTGTCATCGCGCCTATTTTTGTCAGTGTCTCTTGCAGCCTGTTATTGGAGGCCAAACTTTCCATACATAATTAAAAGAAACTGGAATGAAAGAGCCAATGCCTCAGTCAGTTGTTCATCCATCAAAAGGTTTGAACTGGCTCTTCCACAGACGTTGCCGCCAATGATTTTCTCGTGGTAGCCACCAGGCAAACAAAAGACCCCTTTTCCATCTGCGCCTCATCCCTTTGTCTCATACTTGACTCGGGGGGAGCTTTAAGGCTTTAATTAAATTGCAATTCCCCACCCCCGCTCTCACTTCTCCACAGACTGTCCCCCTCTGCCGCGTCTCGGTGGGAGGTTGCGAGGCTGGCTTTGCTGCCTGTTGTGGTTTATTTGAAAGTGTCCTGCGGAAAGCTCAGCTCTTTGTGATAGAATTCGCACATGTGGTGTAGACAGCAAGAGCAAGAGCATGGGCCTACATGTGCACTGTACTGACACTCCGTATGGTTTGAGGGGCTCCCAACTTGAGTTCAGGGATTTGTGCATATTTGTCATGATCGCCATTCCCATTTTTTTCATGCCATTATTGTACCTTTTCCGGGACCACCCAAGACCGTGGGCCACATTGCTCAGAATCAGACGCAACATCAATCTGTCATGAGACTGAGCTCAGCCGGTGTGAGACGAATGATAAGTTTGGCGCAACTGATCCACACTGACAGTGATGGACAGGTCCAGAGAGAGGAAATGATGGCCAAAGTTTCTCTCCTGTCTTACCTGGACAACGTCGGACAAGATGGATGTGGCGTTTGCAAAGCATCCAAGTCTGACATTTGTGCTTACTTTATGTCGGAGGTCTTGAATTTGGAAGAAGACGCTGAAATCCAACACATTTGCCCACAGAGTAAATGTGAGCAAGTGATGGAAAGCACATAGCTGTGTCCTTTTAGTGTTGGAATGGAAGTCGACAACTGTGAAATCAATATACAGTAGATCGATATTATAATGTGTATGTATTAGACGCGTCGTTAGAACATCTGCTTCAGCAGTTGACTCCGTTGTAGTTGTTTGCTCTCCTAGTACTTGTGTGGATTTTCTCTGGTATACTCTTAGCTGCTTAAATGTGAAAATAGAATGAATATATGGAGGGGGTGGGGCACTATGGAGGCTGGAGTTGTCCTTTAGGTCAGCAGAGCGACCTCTTCACTTTTCTTCCGGGGTATACCAAGAGAGAAGTGCATGGACGAAGATTACAGATTTAAACCACTGTGTGTGTGTGCGTGCATGTGCGTGTGTGTGCGTGTGTGTGTGTGTGTGTGTGTGTGTGTGTGTGTGCCTCGACTGGGATCACCACCTTATCGTGGTGAGGCACTTTGCGCGTCTCCATGACCCTGAGAGCTATGTCGGCTGGAGTCTTGTACTGGGAGGGTCACCCAAGCCGAACAGGTCGGAGGGTAGAGGCCAGACAAAGAGTGATCCCAAATCCGCACCGGGGGTAGGCGTAGGCGGAGTCTAACAGATCGGACCACCGGCAGCCCCTTGCAACCGCAGTCACCTGAAGGTCGTCTTGAGTCCTCACTCTTGCCACTGGAATACAGCGGGTGCGGCCAAGTATGTGTGGGAAGGAATTGCGCTCACACTAAATCCACTAGTAGCGGAGGTTTCAGCTTCCACCATATAAGTCCACTGGCGATAGGATAAAGTGACGGGGGAAGGTCATGTATGTGATTGGAAGCTTCTAGCTTGATTCCTACACAGGGGCGGTACAGGATTGATGGTCGTTGCGAAGATGGGATGGAGCAACATTATCCTTCGGCAGCATCCTGTGCGTCTGAGCAGCCCTATTCAGAGTTTGCACTGCTCACCCCTTATAGGGGAACGGTCTAGAAAAGGTGACCTAAACATTGCTTGTTCCACCACACCTGGGTGGCCCACCGCAGCCACCAAGGCATCCCCCCTCTGCGGTCGAAAACAAAATATAATCAAACCCATGACTATGAACCTGGCTTCCTGGAATGTTCGCACCCTCCTCGATGCTCGAGACGGGATGGAGAGACCTCGAAGACGAACTGCCCTCATCGCACATGAGCTCAGGAGGTACAACATCGATATTGGCGCACTCAGTGAGACTCGGTTCTCAGGCAAGGATTCACTCACAGAAGTTGGTGAAGGCTACACCTTCTTCTGGAAGGGTCTCTCAGAGAATGAGCGAAGACTCCATGGAGTTGGCTTTGCTGTGAAAAGCAGCTTACTCAGTAACATCCCTGAGTCCCCCCAAGGCGTCAGTGAACGGCTTATGACCTGGCGTATTCCCCTGGTAAAAGGTTGCTTCGCAACTTTAATCAGCGCCTATGCTCCCACCTTGGATGCTGACGATAACACCAAAGATGCCTTCTACGAGTCCCTGGATGCAACCATATCCAAAATCCCTGCCTTTGATAAACTTGTTCTGATGGGTGACTTCAATGCCCGAGTAGGTACTGATGCCAGTCTCTGGAAACAAGTAATCGGAAGACATGGGATGGGGAAAATAAACAGCAATGGCCTCCGACTCCTCACTCTGTGCTCTGAGCATCAGTTGATTGTAACTAACACCATCTTTCAACTGAAAAAGAAATACATCACACCATGGATGCACCCCAGGTCCAAACATTGGCACTTACTGAACTACATCATCACAAGGCAACAAGACCAAAATGACGTCTGCATCACACGGGCCATGCGTGGGGCTGAATGCTGGACTGATCATCGACTGATCAAGTCCAGGCTCAAGCTGAGAATTCGACCTCCTCATAAGAAACAGCAACCCCAAAGGCGTCTTAACACCAGGGCCCTGGAGTCCTCAGAGTGTGCAGCCAGCTACCGCAACAAGCTGGCAGAGGGACTTGCCAGCCTGGACAAGGACACCAGTAATGGTGACCTTGATGTTGAAAGCAGGTGGAAAAAATTGAGGACAACAATTCATCAAGTTGCCTCTGAGACCATCGGCTTCACTCAGAAACGTCATCAAGACTGGTTTGATAACAGCTCAGCTGCCATTCAGGAGCTTCTGGAAGCCAAGCGCAAAGCCCATACCACACTTCTCTCCAACCCTCATTCTCCACTTCTCCTCTCTCACTACAAGGCCATCCGTGGTGAAACACAGAAACAGCTGAGGATGATGGAGAACAAGTGGTGGCTTAGCAAGGCCCAAGAAATCCAGAGGCATGCAGACAACAACAACACACACGCCTTCTATGATGCTGTAACATCCCTGCACGGCCCACGAAGACAGCACATTGTCCCAGTTAAATCTGCAGACGGTTCTGTACTACTGAAGGACAAACAGCTAATACTTGAGCGCTGGGCATAGCACTTTGACTCCCTGCTCAACCAAGTAAACCCTTCAGACACATCTGTCCTTGACTCCCTCCCAGAGCTTCCATCAGTTCCCTCCCTTGATGAACCTCCTCAGTTCACAGAGGTCCTCTCTGCAATCCGGAGCCTTAAAAACAACAAAAGCCCTGGCCCTGATGGACTTCCAGCTGAGGTCTTCAAGAGCGGCGGTTACCTCCTGACACGGAAGCTTTACCACCTCATCTGCAACATCTGGCAAAACGGGACACTTCCTCAGGAATGGAAAGACAGCAACATTGTCGCCATTTATAAAAGGAAGGGGGACAAGTCAGTCTGTGGCAACAGCCGTGGCATTTCCCTACTTTCTGTTGCTGGCAAGATTCTTGCAAAAGTAATGCTGTTCCGTCTTACATCGCACATTACCGAAGACATCCTCCCAGAGACACAATGCGGTTTCAGAAAGGATCGAAGCACTCTGGACATGATCTTCTCTGCGCGCCAAGTTCAGGAGAAATGCAAGGAACAAAACAAGGACCTCTATATCACCTTCATCGACCTTACAAAAACATTTCACACAGTTAACCGTGACATTCTCTGGACCATACTGCAGAAATTTGGCGTTCCCTCCAAATTTCTCGGCATCCTAAAACAATTCCACAGCGGCATGCAAGCAACTGTACTTGTTGGTGGCCAGCAATCTTCCCCGTTCCCTGTGGAAGTCGGGGTGAAGCAGGGCTGTGTACTGGCCCCTGCTATATTCAACCTGTTCCTGATGGCAGCTACGCTCCTCTTCCATAAGTCCATCCAGGAAGGTGGTACAAAGGCGTACAAATCCAATTTCGCCTGGATGGTAGCCTGTTCAACATCAGACGCCTACAGGCCAAGACCAAGACCCTGATCAGCGACATCCACGAGCTACAGTATACAGATGATTGTGCTCTGTTGGCCCACAGCCCAGCTGCCATGCAACATGCCCTTGATACCATGTTCTCCGTCTACCGATCACTCGGTCTCGTGATCAATGTAACCAAAACGGAGGTCATGGCAAAAGAGAGTTCTCCTACCCCAGCGTTCACCCTCAGTGGCACACCCCTCAAGGTTGTCCAACAATTCAGCTACCTCGGCAGCATTCTAACACCCTCCTGTCTAATTGACGATGACGACCAGGCCCGCATCCATCAGGCCTCCAAAGCTTTTGGCAGATTGCATACTCGTGTGTTCGAAAACAACCACTTAAGAACTCCAACAAAAGTCGCAGTCTACCAAGCAGTGTGTGTGTCCACGCTGCTATATGGCGCAGAAGCCTGGACCATCTATCAACGCCATGTGAGACGCCTTGATGCATTCCACATCAGGTGCCTCCAACGAATCCTTTGCATCACCTGGCAGGATCGCGTCTCACACACCGACATCCTTCAACGCACCGCCTCCACCAGTATCGAGGCTATACTGGCAAAGAGGCAACTCCGGTGGGTTGGACATGTCATCCGGATGCCTAGCTGCCGCTTGCCTCGACGGGTGCTTTATGGACAACTCCTGTCAGCGAATAGGAAGCCTGGTGGTCCTAAGCTGCCATACAAAGACCAGCTTAAACAGACTCTAAAGAAATGCAACATCAAGCCCAGCGATCTGGAGTCTGCTGCAGCTAACAGGCCACTGTGGCGTTCCTTATGCCACGAAGGGGTGACACAACTTGAAAACAAACGCAGCCAGAGGAGGATCGTGCGGCACGAGCAAAGACACCTTTGTGCTGCTTCAGTACCGCCTCGCCAGCCCGGTCCTGGCCTCACATGTCCTGAATGTGGCAGGATTTGTGGCTCCAGAATCGGGCTTCATAGTCACCTACAGTGGCATCGAGGCCAGCGTCGATAACCACTGTCCAATACCCCACAAATAAATGGAAGCGACGTCATCTTCGACTTCGATGGACTGCCAAGAGAGAAGAGTGTGTGTGTATGTTTGTGCATACTGTGCTGTGTCTTGCTTATGTAACTTGACTTCGGGTCTCAAAGTCATTTTTTACTACGGGCTACATTGTAGTTACGGTTTCTTCGCGAGGGGCGTTGTGAATTTGGGAAATCATTAGAATGTTTAATCTCCTCCACATATTACATACATAACACTCAACAAATTGATGAATAACCAGTTTTCAAATTTGAAGTAAAAAAACAATCATTGTTATTGTGGTTTACATGGGACAATTTTAAATTTTGGTTTGGACTTAAGCGAGCATAATGGAATTTCACAAGTTTGATTTGCTTTCACGGGTCGAATAAAATGATGTGGTGGGCCAGATCTGCCCTCCTTCAAAATCCTATCATTTGTTTTCAAATCTTTCAATGACCGCACGCCACCTTTAGCATTGCTCCATTTAGTATCCACTAAATAACTTTTTCCAGACCGCTTTATATTCATTCCCGGGGGTGCTGGAGCCTATCCCAGCTGTCTTCGGGCAGTTAGGTGGGGGACACCCTGAATTGGTTGCTAGCCAATCGGAGGGCACACAGAGACTAACAACTCGAGGTAAAATCCGACTTATAACCAGATTCTGTTCCGACTTACCGGTCATAAGTCAAAATGATCGTAAGTCGAAATCCATTCAAAATGTTGAATAGAAACTCTGTGTTAAATGACATGAAAAAACTTAATTCGGACGCCACGGGGGTGGGTCGGCGGGCGTGGGTCAGGATCGCCGGTGTTTTACTGGTTGTCTTCTCCCCAGCCTTACCCCGCTCTCCGCGCTGACGTGCGACCCGACTACGCGGCCGTTTGCGGCGCCCGACCTGCCCGATCCGGAAGCAGAATGAACCATAACCACTGTAGTCACTTCTACGTTGTCTGCCCTTATAATGTGGACCTATATATGAAAGCAGATTTAAAATAGGCCACTCAGTTGAGCCTTACACTTCGAAGGCCTAGTACGGAAAATATAATATTTACAGTATTGTAGCATAATAGTTGTTGCATTATAGTACACTGTGTTGTGATAGTATCATGATCACCTGTAGTTAGGGATAAAAACATCCATAATAGTGTTATTTAGTTATCCCGTTATATTGTAATCCTCTTGTTAGAATGGAAAAAGACAGTTATTGTACTATCCATCTTAGCACTTTCAGAGATTTTGTTTTGTAAAGAATTGAAAGCCTTACTCTTTACATTGTCTCAAGAGTAACCATCATGTCTTGTTTCTCCTGGTTGTCTTTTCAAGGGTAACATTTTTTTAATGCACCGTTGAAATGGCTACGGACGGAAATGTGAACAGAAGCATTTTTTTAAAAAAAGATTACAAAGCCTTTAAAGCCTAAATCTAGAGCTGACCAGCTCACACTCACACATGAGGAAACCAGCCCTCAACCCACTATTGCCCAAGCCTGCATGTTGATCGCAGTTCTAAATGAATTTCTATCAGTTTTTTGTTTTGTATTAAAGGCCAAGCTCATCAGGCATTGATTTGGAGGTAGCAATCTTCTGACCATAGTTGCATTTTAATCAGCATAATTCAAATTTGTAGCCATCTCGCCTGACATACGGCGACGAGACCTTCAAGGCGCCCCTGGAAAATTGGCACAGATGAAGCTTTTCTGTGTCCACTCATTTCCTCAGGGGTGAAGAGGGTTTTGTCCCACAGTATAGTGCGCCTTTCTCGCATGAATGATTAATCACGACAGGGAAGCCATCGTCAACATAAATAAGACGGATAGCCAGGTTGAGTCTTCACATTCCACTTGGCCATAATGTGTACCGTACATCATAAGAAACTTATTTGTCCTTGGACGTGATCATGCATGTGACACGTATCTCTGTCACACATCCCGAAGAAGAAAACAAGTGCATCAATTTGAATCATCAAAGCGAATATATTTTTACTTTACATAAGTAGTATATGTCAATTTGAAACAGGACTCAGAGGTTTCTTTTATCTTGGTTTCTTTTATCTTTCATCTTGGTAATTTAGGATTTTCAAACCTATTGCCTAAACCACTTTGAAATGATGGCAAAATATAAAAGTTACATTAAATTACAATACATATGCTAGTTTTTTTAATGGTACTTTTTCCGATGTACCCATCAAATCAAAAGAGCCATTGATTTAGACAACAGTAAGCTATTCTGCTCGCCTTGAACATTCACCATTTAGTTTTACAGGAACCTAGCAAAGCTAACAACTTATAGGAAAAGTATTCTCGCTTTCGTGACACATTCAATATCAATTTTTAAAACACCATCAATCTCCAACTACAAACCATGTCAGTTAGCACAACATAAATGTCATAACCTTAGGCAAAGAAATATTTACAGACAACATTGACACGCAAATGAAAATGGATAATTGTGGATGCTTCTTACAGCAGTCTTTTCAAACCATAAAAAAATCTTTATACACAAATATCTCAGTAACAAACAAGAATAGAACATTCAACAGTTCTCACATTGTCACATTGTATATTGTCTCTGCTCTGGGAAAACAATTAGCGCTGCTGGGGCCCTATTTTCAGAGGCAGGCGCACCTGCGCTCGGCGTAAAGACTGACACATGTTCATTTTCAGGGCAGAATTTGGTAGTCCACTTTACTCCTCGCTGGGCGTTCCGGTGGACTGGGGGTGTTTTCTATTACACGCCAACCAACGCACTTGACAATTTGGTCAGAGAAACGAGACTAGAAGATCGTAGTCCAGGTGAAATTAGGTCCAAGTAGTGATGCTGAATGGGCTGAAGTCACTTTTAGCTGATTCTATCCAGGTGCAGGTGGTCAGATATTAATTTGCGCCGCTATGTGTGTTGGGTGGGATCATATTTCATTTATTCATTCACATCACCTGTACGGCCTCCTCTGTTGCACTTGTGCCATGTACTGCTTAACGTGTGCCTCATGTGAGCTGAATTTAAAAGGGATGAAGGAAGTCGCTCTGATTGGCCAAGATTGAAGTTGGCTGTACTCAAACCCTCAATGGTGCGTGCAAATGCACATTTCGAAATGTTCATGTTCCAGACCAGTCCAGAACAGGAACGGATCCCACAAATTCAGACAAGGAAGACACTGAATTCAAATAAGGCCTATTTTATATATTATATATTTATATATAGGTGGTGGATTTCTGCAACAAAAAGCCCTGATTTGCACCGATGAACACCAAGGGTACAGACAGAAGGTGACCTACAAGTAGCTGGATGTTCTCCTCAACAATAAACTAGACTGGTCCAACAACATTGACACTCTGATATGGAAGGAACAGAGAAAAATCAAGTCTTTTGGAGTTCAGGGGTCACTTCTTATGATCCTTATGATCCTTAAAATCTTCAAATCATCACGGTTTTATCCTGGCCTCCTGCCGTATCTTTTATAACTCATTTCTTCTTCTTTTCCTTTCGGCTTTTCCCTTCAAGGGGTCGCCACAGCAAATCAGTGTCCTCCATCTTTAGAGGTTTGATCCGCATGTTTGTTTTGGCCAAGCTTTTACGTCGGATGCCCTTCCTGACACAACCCTTTGTATTTATCTGGGCTTGGGACAGGCACAAGAAGACTTATGTCCCTTTGTGTCCCTTTTTATTTCAAAACAAAGGCCACAATAAAACGTTTATTTTAAATTTTGACTTACATGTTGGCGAGGTTTCTTCTGAGTTTTTTGATGCTTCAAAGACAAATATTTGGGTGAAATTGGAGCCATTGTTGATGGATTCTGTCCTCAAAGTGTCATTAAAAACGTGCGCGAGAAGGCCTACAAAAAACACGTGTCACCATGTAACGTGGGTTCAACAGCTTTCACGCATGTGACTTTTATTTTCAAAGCGGCGGTGCAGGAAAGCGCATGCTTTCTGTACAGGCAAGTCATTGATTTTCCTCCTAATTATCTCCACATGCTACATTTCTCATTGCTAAAATGAGGCTGGCCTGGCGCCGCTGGGGTGAGCTTGCTGCTAATATAGTGAAAGTACATTAGCTGTGAATTAAACTTTTAAATACAGTATCGATCAGAGACAGCGACCCACTCCTGCTGTGTAATGAGTACAACGGGAAGTCTGCTTTATTGTGTTATAGCCTTCAATTTAAGTGTTTTGTTCTAAAGGATATTGCCTTTAATATGTCACTTTCATTTCTTTCATAATTTTGTTGCTGTGAAATGTAAATTTCTCCACTGCAAGACTAATAAAGGCAAATCCAATCCAAATCCAATCCAAGCATCGCTCCTCTTCTTAATAGTCGGCAAATGGATAAATGACCAGCTTTCAACAGTGCGAAGACCTGAGAGAAAAAAAAAAGTTTCTGCTGTACATGTGTATGCCCTCGTGTGGAGCAAGGGACACACAAACCGTGAATAGGGAACAATTAAAAAGGTCACACCGCGTACCCCTATTTATATCAAAATTCGCAAAATTACTTTTCTTTTAAATCAAATTTCGGTGAAATACACCGAGTGTCCTCATCTAAAGATGATTGGTTTAATAGTCTAGGAGTTTGTGTCAACATGACCTCTATTAACTCATTCACTGCCATTCCCGAATTTTTTCGGTAGTTGGAAATATGACGTGCAGCGCCATTCCCGAATTTGTTTGGGTTTAGTTTTTTCTTAAGGAAGGAGCTGATAAAGCGCTAGTCAGACCTCTGGCAATGTGTTTTCCCTTCCACGAGGGGGCAGCATTTGCGTTTTGTACAGTCGTGCCCACTTGTACCTCATATTACTCCAGACCCATATAATTTCGGAATTAACTCTTTTTTCTGATGAATGAAGAGAGTCTAAAGTTTCTTACGCGACATTGAATATTTATGTAGTCCTAAAACTAAATATTCTGTAGATCCTGGAATTTGAGTGAAAATGACAAAAGCCCTGGCACTGGAGTGGACACATTTTTGCACATGTTGCACAGTGAATGACTTAATAGTGCAGAGCAAGTAAATTCCAAATGGTGGACTTCCTGTTGAGCATATTGCCTAATATGATTGATTTGAACGATGTCGACACTTACAGATGCCTCCCAATTTTCATAGTTAAAGGACATCTGACACCTATTTTGTGTTTTCTAACTGACATCAGAAAAACATTTTATTGCATCTAAAATACCCAAAACACACAGGCTAATATTTTTAGTCAAATGAAAAACACAAAAAAAAATGACTTAAAGTGTCCCAAAACTTCATCAAAATGACCTCAAAAAGTTTCAATTTTAGAAGGTCCCGCCCCCTTGTTCGTGACGTCACGCCAAGACGTCTTGTCTTGCCTGGAATCAAAACAATGGCTTCAGATTCGGAGAAGATGCTTTCTTGTTACCCATCTAGTTATGAATATGATTCAAATAGTTCTGAAGAGGAAAGCATTAATGTTTGCAATCGATTAAAGAAGTCCTTCCGTGTCATTTTGTGGCATCTGGACTGCAATGTAGCGTCCCAGAAAAAACACAAGATGGCGCCCAAGCTCCGTTGGAAATGGGCTGATTTGTCTGCTGGGAATTTGTGTCAGATAGTATCAATTAGTAGTCTTGGTGAAACACACAACGATTCACCATTGCATTATTATGTTTTTCCTTCTAATTTCACCATCAACACAGATCAACACGAAGTTTGCAGACCAAAAAAGTACCCAAAATGCATTGTGTGTCGCTTTCTTGGTCAGTGACGATACCTATCGTGACATCACGGTAGGTATCGTCACCAACTCAAAAGCAAGACTTTCTGAATATTCAATGCAAGTCTTAAAACGTAAAATATAGCTATATGCAGTGGAATCTTTGTAAAATACGCTCCGTAGAAGTCATTTGAAGTGATTTTACAAATTATAGACACAACTTGTCTGGAGGCGTCGGTTGTCCTTTCAGTGAAAATGCAACAAAAAATGCTGCATTGAGAAGGAACCAGCAACATTTTTATGCTCTGCCTCTGTTGAATTGTATTGTGGAAAACTTTTTATTCGTGTTGTCCCAGGGATTGAGATTGTACAGCCCAAGTTTGAAGTTGGGTTAACCGCCAAAGACAAAAAGGCAAAACTATGACCCATGTTAACATGCAAGCAAAATTGCTCATTCAAAAACTAACTTCATGCACATGCTATTAAAATATTTTTTCTACATCCCAGGGTGCTACACGGGCATCCTATTCATCATAGCTGTAGGCTAAACGTATCAGGGCAAGGTTGCATTGAACTACTGTGGGGGCGCTATCGCCCATTTTTTTCACACTTGTCGATGTTGATTTTGACATAACATTTTTGCCAGAATTGATGTATGTGTAAAGTTTGTTGAGTTTTTTTTCATGATAAATTCCTCCAAAATTCAAGCCTTTGTGGATAACACCATAGCTGTGACTGTAAAGTGTTCGTGAGAGTTTTGAAAGGCGCTGATAAATGAAATGTATTATTATTAATATTATTAAATAACAATTTCTTCAAAAGCATAAGAGGCCTCACAGGCCACAACATTCCCTGCTCAGGTACTAACGAATGCACAGCCATGCAAGTATTACTGTAGAAATTGGGGAATGGTTTGCGAAAGAGAGTGATACCTTTGCTTACGAACGCTTTAAATCAGAATCAGAATACCTTTATTCGTCCCACAATGGGGAAATTTGCAGTCCACAGCAGCAATTGAAAAGGGATGGAGTTGGGGTGGGGTGAAAGGATAGAAAACAAGATATTCTAAGCATGACAAAATAAAAATGTCAACTGTAGCCCACGAAGTTTTCGCCTTACGAACGTTAAATTCGCAAGCATATAGTCTTAGCTGATGAACTAGTTTTTGGCGGACGAACGAAACCACAATGCGCCACGATGGCTGGCGGACTACTTTTCGGCGGATGAACACTAAACCACACCGTTGAACAACACCATGGTGGCTGGCGGACTAGTTTTTGTCAACTCCTTTCTTTTAGTGTAGAAGTGGTTTGTTATCGAGTGGAGTACTTTTGCTATTATGGGACCGGAAAAGACCCATCCACAGGCTAGTGTTAAGCCTAAGAAGACATTAAAGAAAATTACGATCGAGCAGAAGAAGGAGATTGTGGTGGCTGACGGACTAGTTTTTGTCACCCGCTTTCTTTGAGTGCGGACGTGGTTTGTTATTGAGTGGAGTACTTTTGCTATTATTGTCACATCCTAATTGGCGTCAGGGGCTACTCTCCGGGCACACTCACCTGATTCCAATCCCTTTGATTGTGCCTTCTGGCTTTAAAAGCCACCTGTTCCCGCTTGGTCCTCGCCGGTGTATTCTTTCATTCGTTACCCTGTCACCTAGCAGTACGCAGGTTGGTCCCTCTCGTCTGTTCGGTTGCCTTACCTTCTGTTTTTGCCCTGCGTGTCTCAGTAAAACCTTTATTGAACTATACTGTCTCCATCGTGTATTTCGGATCCAAACCCTTCCTTTTTTTCGTCCGCCGAGTTCTGTCGCCAGTCCTCGAGTGAACGTGACAATTATGGCAGAAAAAGACCACACTAGAGGCTAGTGTTGAGCCGAAGAGGACACAAAAGAAAATTACGGTTGAGCAGAAGAAGGAGATCATCGAAAAACACGAACGAGGTGTTGGCTGGCGCACCCCCCTTTCCTTTGATTGGGGACGTGGTTTGTTATCAATGATACTTTTGCTATGATGGGACCGAAAAAGACCCCACCACAGGCTAGTGTTAAGCCGACACAAAAGAAGCACTTCTGTTGATTTGGATTAATGAAAAGCAGCTACCAGGGAACAGTGTGAGTGCGGGTATTATCGCAGAGAAAGCACGGCAACTTCACTCGGATATCATCAAGATGCAACCTGGAAGTTTGTCATCCATTGATAACTACCGTCACAAAGGTATATGAAACAACTTTATTATAAAGTACTGTTTATTTCTTTCTATCACTTTTTTGTTTCTTAACTGACATCGGAAAAACGTTTTATAGCATCTAAAATACCCAAAACATGCAGTATGATGTTTTTATTCAAAATCAAAACACCAATAAAAATGACTTAAAGTGTCCAGAATCTGCAAAAAATTGAGCTGCGAATAGGGCATTTTCAGAACGTCCCGCCCCCAGTTCATGACGTCACGCCAAGACGTCTTGCATTGCTGGAAAATCAAAACAATGGCTTCAGATTCGGAGAATATGCTTTCTTGTTACACATCCAGTTATGATAAAAATATTACTATTTTGCCAGCAGACAAGGGCAGATGCACAGTGCTTCTCAACACGTCGGATTATGAAGACAAAATAAATAGGTTAATCAGTGATTCTAACACTTATGAGCAACTAAAAAGGGACCCTTCCAATAGATACGAGAAAGAAATGATAGACTGTCTCCAAAAGTTAGAGAAAGGAAACATATAGACAGACAGATGTATTTTAGATTAGGCCACGCCACGCCTGCCAAAAATACATAAAGAAGGGTTCCCCCTCAGACCCATTGTTTGTAGCATTGACTCCTCTACATACAATGTAGCCAAATATTTAAAAACTATCTTAGCTCCGTTGGTTGGTAACACAGAATATTACGTAGAGAACACCACAGGGTTTGTAGAGAGGATCAAAGACCTCATATTGAAACCTGAGGAAACTTTGGCATCATACGATGTGACTTCTCTCTTTACATCTGTCCCAACCCCAGCAGCAGTCTCAGTGGTGAGGACGAGACTGCTGGCGGACGTTTCTCTGCATGAAAGAACCAAACTTAAAGCTGATGACATCTGCAAATTATTGGAAATCTGCCTTAATACTACGTATTTTCAATTTCGGGAGACATTTTATAAACAAATTCATGGTTGTGCTATGGGCTCACCAGTTTCACCCATAGTGGCAAATCTGTACATGGAAGAGATGGAGAAACAGGCCCTCACATCCTTCAAAACCTAGACACTGGTTTAGAGATGTGGACGATACTTTTGTCATAATTAAAAAACAAGAAATTCAATCCTTCACAGATCACCTCAACTCTGTAGACATCAACATTAAATTTACTCGTGAGGACATTAAAAAGAACCAACTAGCCTTCTTGGATTGTAAAAACAGAAGTCTTTAGGAATGCTACGCACACTGACCAATACTTACTTTTTGACTCTAACCACCCTTTTCAACACAAATTAGAAGTTATCAGAACCCTCCAGCATAGGGCTAAACTAATACCAACTAGCATTGAAGGTAAAGAAAAGGAGTCAAAACATATCAGGTGAGCACTCACTAACTGTGGGTACCCTCAGTGGTCATTCAAAAAATGTCAGAAAGAAAGAATAGGGAATGAAACCAATAAATCTCAAGATACAAAACGGAGAGGAGTAGCAGTACCTTACATTGCAGGAGTTTCTGAAAAATTACAAAGAGTCCTTTGCGTCTGTGTAAGCTCTCAGTCGTACAGGAGTGGTCCATCGATGAACGTCCGAAACCTTCAAATTTGTACAGATGACGGCTGAAGAAACCTTCTCATCGAAAGAGTCCTTTGGCAACACAAAATTCCTACTTATTTCAAACCGATAAACACGTTAAGGCAAAAATTGGTGCATCCAAAAGATAGGCTACCAAATGAAAAACAAAGTAATGTAGTTTATTCCATACATTGTAAGAATGAAAATTGTAAAGAGCAGTACATTGGGGAGACTCAACAAATTCTCAAAAAAAGACTTTATCAACATCGCAGGGATAATACGAGTGGGCCTCAATCGGCAGTACATTTGCACCTCAAAGCTTGCAACCACTCATTTGACGACAATGAGGTTAAAATCTTAGCGAAAGAACATAGATGGTTTGAAAGGGGGGTAAAAGAAGCGATTCTTATAAAACAACAAAACCCTTCATTAAACCGGTCTGGTGGGGTGAGGTTCAATTTGGATCGTTCATATAATAGCCTGCTTAGGCAAAACAGGTTAGGCAACATTCGTAATGCTGATGAGGTGATACCGGTGGGAGTGGGGGAAATGGGCCAGTCGTTAGTCAGGAATGTAGGAACAATCAGTGGGGCCACAGGGAGTGGTCCTCTGCTCCCCCCAACCTGAGAGTAGGGACCTATCATAGCTGGGTCCGGCGCCGCCATGGCTGGACATTAGTGATATATAAATAGGGCCGATACGATCAGTCAGACTTTAGTTCGCTGACGAAGCCTCTTGGATAGAAGGCGAAACGTCCGAAACCTTCAAATTTGTACAGATGACGGCTGAAGAAACCTTCTCATCGATCCAGTTATGTATATGATTCAAATAGTTCTGAAGAGGAAAGCATACGTTTGCAATCGATTAAAGAAGGTTTTCGGGGTGTTTTAATGGCTCAAGACTGATGTGTGGTGTCACAGAAAATGCAGAAGATGGCGGCAGAGCTCTGTGTAAGGAATGAATCAGCCCGTTTCCACAGGCTGATAAATTCCTTCCTACTGCTTGGATGGCCTCTTTTGGTGGCTTTTGGGTGCAACACGAGGTTTTCAGACCAAACAAGTACCGCAAAATACATTGACGTGATGGAAGGACTGCTACAACGTGTCTTTTTTTCGGTCAGGGGCCTTCCTTTAGTGTCATCACGTACGGACACGTCACCAACTCAAAAACAAGCGCGAGTCTTAAAATGTAAAATATAGCTACAGTAAAGTCTCGTTATATCGATATCGGATATATCGATAGTCCCGGTTATATCGATACTATTTCTATGCACGCACGGAGAGAATTACATGCAAACAGGGTCGGATATATCGATAGTCCCGGTTATATCGATATTTTTTCGGACTCCCTTGAATATCGATATAACGAGACTTTACTGTATATGAGGTGGAATCTTATTAAAATACGCTCAGTACAAGTCTTTGAAGCCATTTTCCAAATTATGAACACAACTTGTCCGGAGACGTCGGTTGTCCTTTAATTGCACATTTATTATACAGAAAAATAAGATATATTTTGTGTAGTTTTAAGGCTTATTTTGTAGAAAATTATTTTTTATGTGGACCTGGCAACGGATTATTCTCATTTTAATGGTTTCTTATGGGAAATAAATGTTTGGAACATGAACTTTTCGCCTTACACACACTTTCTGGGAACCAATTAAGTTCATAAACTGAGATATCACTGTAGACTCTAAATTCCACTCACATCATTTCACCCCCAACGTTTGTGTCATCCATCCAACAAATTCAGTAGTGTATTATATAATTATATAGCGCTATGAATTAACATATCAAATGGCACTTTCAAGTGACAAGAGCAATGAAAGAGAATGCTCAGATTCGATTTCATGAGTTTGAAGTGCTGCTTATGCTTGACAGGGAGTCATGCAGTGTACTCAGATTGTGCCTTTTTTCCCCAATCCCTCGGCTGCAAGTAAAAAAAATACAATCATTATATGTACTCCCACACTGTGGGAACAATTGCTTAAATATCGGGAAATTCTACCTCCCGGGAGATTTTAGGCTAATGGCAGTCATATGGTGTGTCACAAGGTGGAGGGAAGGGAATGAATTATTTCAGCGGAGAGAACCCAACAAAAACACCTCAAACCTCCGTGTGTGGTGACTGGATAATGGTGGAGACAGCGTTACATCGGTTTGGCAACCTTCTGGTATGATAAGATTCAAAACAAAGAAAATTGTATTTCCTAAACTGCTTTGGGTCGCTAACACTGCTACATGCAAACAGAACTTATATTGCTAATTGACAATGTAAAAAATCTGGTAAATCTACAGTTGTACATGCTAGCGCTAGAAAAAAAGGAACATTATAAACCATTAAAATAGATATGGTTTTCTTTTCAGCTGTGTTTCACAACCGCAAACCAGCAAGTCAATAGTAACAGTAGAATTGGCAATCTGACCTACCTGTACAAAAAACAGGTCTCTTGTTTGTATTTATAATTTATTTATTGCATTCTATTTGGGATTGTATTTTATTTATTATAGTACCTATGCCTATCTGTGACTGTAAAGTGTCCTGGAGAGCTTTGAAAGGCGCTTAAAATGTAATGTATCATTATCATTATCATTATCATTGTAGATACAAATAAAACACAACATATGTGGACCGTCTGTAATATCCCCGACAGCAAACAAAACTGGATTTCGGGTGGGTATGTTGCTGTCTCAGCATCAGTGACTGATTGTAACTCCTCCCACTCTCCTTGTGCAAGATTAGATTAGATCACAGTACATTACATTACCCTTTATTAGACTCACAGTGGAGAAATTCAAAGTATTCTGAATTTACAATTATTTTCTGTGTCAACATTAATCTATACTGACATGTATGACACCAATGGTCTACATTTTCGGGAAGGCATTGAACAAAACATGTTGAACTAAAAAAATTAAGTCATAAACATACCAGGTGATTGTGGCGATGATGTTGATGTAGGAGTACATTTTGTCATATCATTGTCGTCCTCATCATCAGTGCCTGACATATCATTGTCAACACAGTTTTTCTGAGGAACAGAGGAAACACAGATAAAACTTCAGCTGGCAGAGAAAAAATAGGTGCAATTATTTCCTAAAATATGCAGATTTGTTCTTACCATGGGGATCAATGTTGATTTCATCCAAATTCTTGCCCTTAAACTGGGACAAACTTCCGGTTTCCAGAGCGATGAGTACCTTGCTAATTTTTGCAAGCTGCAATGTACCCTTCGGAAGCCGATAAAATTGACGGTGCACTCTGATATCATGGCCGAGGAAGTCTGACAGCTCGTCCATTTCATTGTCTTTTAAATTGAGAACTTTGGACATTGTGGCCATGTGCTTTCTCAATTTTGTGGAAGACAATGCTTCCAGATTTTTTGCCCCGCAGTTTAGGGCGGTCTGACGAATT
The DNA here is from genome assembly GCF_051943395.1 of Hippocampus bargibanti. Lineage (NCBI taxonomy): Eukaryota > Metazoa > Chordata > Actinopteri > Syngnathiformes > Syngnathidae > Hippocampus > Hippocampus bargibanti. The sequence continues at coordinate 20,204,402 of NC_142744.1, read as the reverse complement.
ACATCAGATCCTCTGAAGTGACTGGGGGCTTGTGGTCTTGAAAAAAAGAATGTTTTCATCCAGTATCCCACATTCATGACGAGTATTGGCAAGTAACGTCATGGATGTCTGCACTTCAGGTGTCAGGAGAATGGGAACCTTTCACCCTCGTTTACCTTGTATTTAAATTCTTTGGAATTGCCCACACAGTTTTCCGCTCAAGGTCCGACAAAGCCAGCTCCACATCCAGATGTGTCGACGAAGTATCTCTCAAAGTAAACGCAGTAAGTGGCATCTTAGAAACTTCCCCTTCTCCGGTTGAAAATGATAATTTCGCAAAGTGTAACTTATGCAAGTTCTCCCCATTGTTTCCTACTTGTGTCTTCTTTGAGTTTTGTTTGGTGCACCTGTCTTTGGACCTCAAGATACTCATGCATCTGTTTCGCATCTTCGGTAAAAGGCAGAAGTTGAGGAACATTCCATTTTGCCGCACGCAGGTTTCTGAGGGCCTTTGAGGACACGCATTCACTCCATCTGGTGCAACAGATTTGTTTGAACACCCGTGCATTATTAATGGCATCGTCATCACCTGAGATTAATCCTTCACATTCAATAATATTTACAATTTTCCTGAGGTTGTGGCCTAACTTGAGTGCTAACGACTTCCTCTCTGATTGTTTCTACATTCCTCACTGCTTCGATCACATGAGGGAAAATTACTGGGATTGGGAAATCCACCATGAAGCTTTCCATGTTTCTTCCCCTGTAGAAGCAGTCGTCCTGTCTCAAGCATATACTGTCTTATGTAGTCATGCTGATTGAAGAGGCGTTCCCCAAATTTCAGAATCACCTGAAATCAGCATTTGTGATTGCATCTTGATGCATAGCAAGCACCATTTTCCAAAACTGTACATTTACACCATCTGGAACTGGCTGAGCATATTCACACAAGGCCTGAACCCTCGTCTTTCCTGGTTTCAGATTTTGATTATGCATGTTTAAGTGACACCTCCGCACGTGCCTCCACATTGCTCTCCTCATAAAGAAGCCCTGACAATTCACACAATGCATGTAATCTTTGGCTTCCACTGTTTTTTTGATTGCTGACGAGGTATCAACATTCCTTGACCTTCACGAAGAACATCATTGTTATGGGCACGATTCCCTTAATTTCTGAGAAGATCCAGTTGGATTCTTCTCCCTTTGGAGCCAGTTGGAAATTGAAGCACATTTGCCACTTCATGGGGTATCTTTGTGATGTGTTATCAAATGGTGTGCAATTTTTCTGTAAGGGTTGAAGCAAAACACACAGGAGTGAGATTTGTTGAAGAGCCTGCCGCCATCTGTTTTCCTTTTAAAAGTCATGACCTTCATATCAGAACCACTGGATGAGGCTGTCTGCTGGTGTTCTGAGTCAGATGAGTCGGCACAAGTCACACGTCTTTGTGTCTGTGGCTTAGAGGAATTGGCCAGGTGTAAACTTTTTGATTCATGAGGTTTATCCGTGTCATGATGTTTATCCGTGTCCAGGGTAGAAGAAGGTGTCACATGTCTTTTTTATGTGAAGTTACATATACTTTTCGTGGGTTGGTCGAAGGCACTTTCCGTCTTTTTGTCCTCTTTTTCTTCTTCTGCTCTGTTTCTTCTACCGAGCTGTCACTTGTTTGTTCTCCAGGTTTGGGAACATATTCATCATCAGTATTGTCAGAACTTGACAGAGAACCGTCATGTTCATGTTAAACTGAAAGAGGGAGAGACAGAGAGAGAGATTACTCACCGTAAAATCCTGTACATAATTTGTGCCCCCCACTCTTGTGTGTGTTGTGATGTCACGAGAGGCTGTGTCCTGGAGGGCAAATACAATCCCTAAGATGGCTCCACCCAGAGAGAGTCTTGTCCCCATCTGGTGGAAGGCAACAATTAAAACCACACACCTGCAGCTGATCAGGGCGGGATTGGCAGGCAAGGCTCTTAAGGCAGAGAGCCTCTGAGTGTGCAGCTTGGGGAAAGACAAGCTCGATTGCTGTGCTCTGTGAAGAAGTTAATTGCTGCGTGGAACTCATTGCCAGTTGGCACCACACGACAGGACACTGGATTTGGACCTTGCTAAGGTGGCTAGGCTACATGAGGAGGACGTCAAGAGGGGTGAGGCCTAGAGACTCTTGGAAAAGAACTCCGTCTTCAGTTTTACCACAGAAGAGACTTTATTTTGATTTAAGTATTGGAAGAGACACTATTCAAACCTTGGTTGCTTGTGAATCCCCCCTGAAACCTTTGATTAAAACCTTTGTTTGTATCCAAACCTGTCGTCCATTACACTTCTTGTCCTGTGCCGCTGAGAGCCAGCCTCTCATGATATCACAGTGTATATATATATACAGTAAAGTCTCGTTATATCGATATTCAAGGGAGTCCGAAAAAATATCGATATAACCGGGACTATCGATATATCCGATATCGATATAACGAGACTTTACTGTATATAGATATAGATAGATAGATAGATAGATAGATAGATAGATAGATAGATAGATAGATAGATAGATAGATAGATAGATAGATAGATAGATAGATATACACACACATATATATATATATACATATATCATCACTTTCATCACTTTGCTGCTGTGAAATGTAAATTTCTCCACTGTGAGACTAATAAAGGCAAATCCAATCCAATCCAATCCAATCCAATCCAATCCAATCCAATATATATACACACACTTTTGTGCCAATTGCCATAGAACTGTTGAAACATTGAAATAAACAAGTTCAAAAGATCTCTGGTGCAAATTTTGAACTTCAGCATGCTCATTCTCGTATTAGACATTGTAATAGGAAGACAGTTGTTTTAAAGAGATGCTAGTTGGCCCATAAGCGATGCAGCCTATCGAAATGTTACTTTAATTACTCTTGAAAAGCATTTTCCTTCTCTCACTGTATGTATGTATGATACCGTCCAGTGATTTCATGGTATCCTTTATTATTCTCATAATAATATGAGAGTGAATAAGAATCTAATAGCTATTCAAAACATACAAAGAATAGTTAAATCCAGGTTTTCAAAAAATATGTTTTCCACCATATCTATGATTAATAGAATCAGAAAGCCTTTAATAGTCCCACAATGGGGGAATTTGCAATAGATTAAGCACGACAGATTCTTATGAAGATACTGACCGGCCTCTGGAGCTCAGGGGCACTTGCACTATGACCGACATCACTAGAAGTGTGGTCATGGCTGTTGCCTTCATTGGAGCTCTCTTTGTGATTTATCTGAACAGCAACATCAAATTTGGTTACAGCATAAATGGGTTACTCTCTTCAGATATTATGTGTCACAATGTGCAGGTGGCTGAAGTCTAAGGATTTGACACTGTAACTGAAGTCGCAAGTTGTTTAAAACAGTGTCAATAAAGTTAAGTTTAACTTCATTTCATTTGTGTCAGACTACAGTTCAGCGAACGTTGCATTCAGTCAAATGCGGTCCTTACACCTTGGTTGACATTTGTGGTTGAGTCTTCTCAGATCTCTCCATCTCATATCTCATGCAACGACTTTGATCCTGCAAAAACAAAAAATACATTTTGAGATGTTAATCATTTTGTTTGTTTTTATTTATTTATTGTCATTTGTGGCACTTTTGGTAATACTCTTGCATGTTTTTTTTTTTTTTCCATAACCGCCAATATTGGTTCATGGCTTGATCTGCTCTATTCAATGCAAAGAACTAAATGACCACTGTCCTTATTTCTGACAAGAATTCCAATAAATAGCCTTGAAACATTTTCAAAATCTGAGATTACAATTGCTGCCACTTTTATTCCTGTCTCTGGCTGTTTGGATCAATCTGTATATTTTGAACAAATGCAAGGATGCATCTGGGAAATTATAAAAAGGGCTGTGTCTGAAAAGGGGGCCAAAGTCTAAAATAGATGGGGCCAGATTTAACTAGATTGCCCAAGTATCCAAAACTGATTGGAATAAACCAAAATACATTCATTGGAGCATGACATTTCTAAATTGCAAAAAAAAAAAACATCATTTGTCTAAAATCTATATTTCTAATATACAATTTTAATTCAAGTCAAATAATTTATTCATACATAAAATAAACAATCTTTGTGTCTTGTTCACGAATGACGGTGTAAGGGAGCGAGAGGTCGACAGGCGGATTGGTGCGGCGTCTGCTGTGATGCGGACTTTGTACCGATCTGTCGTGGTGAAGAAGGAGCTGAGCCAAAAAGCTTTGCTTTTTGGCTCAGCTCCAATCTACCGGTCTATCTACGTCCCAACCCTCATCTATAGTCATGAGCTATGGGTTCTGTCCGATAGAACGAGATCCCGGATGCAAGCGGCCGAAATGAGCTTTCTCCGTATGGTGTCTGGGCTCTCCCTTAGAGATAAGGTGAGAAGCTCGGTAATCCGGGAGGGGCTCAAAGTCGAGCCGCTTCTCCTCCACATCGAGAGGAGCCAGATGAGGTGGCTGTTGAATAGATTTCCATCAAGCCGGAAATCTATGGTAACCCCACTGTTTTTACACTAACAGTTTTTTGGTCAGGAAGACCCCCATGGGGACACTTTAGGAAATGTCATGAAACATCTTTAAAACATGGTTTGAAGTCTCTCATAGCAATTTTCCCGTGGGGACCTGATTTTGAAGTCTCTCAGAGCAATTTGCCCGTGGGGACCTCATTTTAGGTCCCCACGGGTACATGAGTCCCCACCGGGCTGCGTGCAGTCAGGTTGATGAACCTGTGGCGTCACCGGTGCGCACCGCAGCTTTGATATCTTTCAAGCCCTTAATCTCCTTGATGTGCGTCTCACCCTGACGCATATCACACATTTGAAAACGGTATAAAAGGAGCTGTCGCGGGACAGAGAGATTCAGACTCATCTCGGACTCAGACCCGGACAGACACACAGCTCGCAGAGACCTGCTCAGCATCGCACGGAGTTTCACAGCACTACTTGCTTGACTCCACGCCACGATCAAGCTCTGCGTGACATCTGCCTGGGAGATCTGACAACGATCCTACTTACAAATAAAGAGAAACATCAAACTCTTTATTGGCGAGCTAGCCAGGAGGATTTTTTTTCTCTTCTCCTCCTCAGTCCAATCAACTCTCCGAATGGAAAGAGACCAGATTTCCGCTGTCTCCCTCAAACGTCCCCCGCCTTGGCACGACGACATGGAGCTCTGGTTCCAAGTGGTTGACTCCCAATTCGTCAACCGTGGTATCACCCAGGAGACCACGAACTGCTCGTCGACGAGATGCGTGCCCTGCGAACCGAGATCCGGGAACGCAGCCACAGTCGAGAACGCCGGGAACGCAGCTACAGTAGAGAACGCCGCCGTAGTCGCGGACGCGGCCCCATTCGAGAGCGCAGCCCAAGCCGCAACCGGAACCCATGCAGCGCGGACCCCAACCTGTGCTGGTACCACCAATATTGCGATGTTTCAATGCCTTGCCCCGGCGAAACATCGGATTGCTGAAGCCGAATTCAACCACATGCTTCAGCTTGGTATTATCCGTCCATCGGACAGCAAATGGGCCTCCCCGCTGCACATGGTCCCCAAGGCGAAGGCAGGCGACTGGCGTCCCTGCGGTGACTACCGAGCGCTGAATTTCATCACAGTTCCTGACCGCTACCCTCTTCCTCACATCCACGACTGTGTGTCCTTCCTCCACAGACAAACAGTGTTCTCCACCATCGATCTGGTAAGAGCCTACCACCAGATCCCTGTCGCCAAGAGGATGTTTCGAAGACGGCCGTCACCACCCCATTTGGCTCGTTTGAGTTCATCCGCATGCCATTCAGCCTCCGGAACGCCTCAGTCTCAGACTTTTCAATGCTTCATCGACTCTGTCCTGCGCGGTCTTGACTTCTGCTGTGCCTACATCGATGACATACTCATCGCCAGCGACTCCCAAGAAGAGCAATTGCAGCACCCGGAAACGGTCTTCAAGCGTATGGACGAGCATGGCCTGGTCGTCAACTCCGACAAGTGCGTTTTTGGCCAACCCAAGATCAAGTTCCTTGGCCACCTAGTCGATGGCAAAGGAGTACGCCCTCTACCCGACAAGGTGCAGGCCATCCGTGACTTTCCCACACCCGAGACGGTAACCCGATTACAACGATTCCTCGGGATGGTAAACCGCTTCATCCCGAACTGTGCCGAGGCTGCCTTGCCACTAAACTCGCTGACTGGCAACAAGAAGAAGCACGTTCCCGTCGACCTCTCCCCCGAGGAATTGAAGGCTTTTCAACGGCTGAAGGATCTCGTTGCCGATGCAACACTCCGAGCTCACCCAAGCCCCGATGATCAGTTGTCTCTCATGGTTGACGCCTCCATGGTTGCAATCGGTGCGGTTCTCCACGACGGCCTCAACGGTGACTCTCAACCCATCGTCTTCTTCTCCAAGGCCCTCCAGCCGGCCGAACGCCGGTACTCCACCTTTGGCCGGGAACTTCTTGGCGTCTACCTCAGTGTGAAGCACTTCTGGCACTTCATCGAGGGTTTCCGCGTCATCATCTATACCGACCACAAGCCACTCCTCTCCGCCATCCCCTCAGCATCGACGAAGTACCTGGAGCGAGAAGTTCGGCACCTGGACTACCTCTCGCAACTTGACCTTGAGTTTTGCCACGTACAGGGGGCTCAAAACGAGGTCGCAGATGCCCTTTCTCGAGTCGAGATCAACGCGATCCAGTTTCCCGACGGTCTTGACTACGACGAGATGGCAGCAGCCCAGGTACGAGGGGGGCTGGCCGACCATGCCAACGACCCTAACATCATCGCTGTCCCTCTCCCTAACTCTGGCTGCACATTCCTGTGTGTCCAGTCCGACGGCGTCCCTCGACCACTGGTTCCTGACTCCTTCCGGCGAAAGGTGTTCGACTCTCTGCACAGTCAAGATCAAGTTGCTGGCGAAAAGGTTTTCCTGGAAGGGACTGCAGCGGGACGCGCGAGACTGGGTGCGCGGATATCTACGATGCCAACGCTCAAAGGTCCAGCGCCATATGAAGTCACCCGTGGGAATTTTTGACACGCCGGACGCCCGGTTCAGTCACGTCCACATAGATTTTGTCGGACCCCTTTCCCCCTCCCGTGGCTTCCAGTACTTGTTGACTTGCGTTGACCGCTTCACCCAATGGTGCGAAGCCCTTCCCTTGTCCGACTGCGGGTCCGAAGCTGTTGTTGGTGCCTTCCTCCAACACTGGGTCGCCCGTTTTGGATCACCGAAGATCATCACCACCGATCGTGGAGCCCAGTTCGAGTCTGCACTATTTGGCAAGCTGTGCAAGTTTCTGGGATGTGAACGAAACCGGACGACCGCCTACCACCCAGCTGCGAACGGCATGGTTGAGCGCCTCCATTGCCAACTGAAGGCCTCCCTGATGTCTTCCGACAATGCCGAACACTGGGTGGATAACCTGCCTCTGGTGTTGCTGGGCATCTGCTCCACGCTAAAGCCCGACATCAACTCGACTCCAACGGAGCTGGTATATGGCGCCAGTTTACGCCTGCCTGGTGAGCTGCTCAACCCGACCGACCCTACGACTGTCGACGTCAATGATCTGCTCACCCGCCTCCGGCAATTTGCACTGGCACTGCGGCCCCGGCAGCCACGAACATCGTACCAACCGACGCACGTGGATCCCGCACTCCTAACATGTACGCATGCCTTCCTGCGGTGTGATCGGGTGCGCAAGCCCCTCCAGCCCCCTTACGATGGACCGTATCCCGGCCTCTCCCGGGGTGAGAAGACGGCTGCGAGGATACAGTCTCCATCGACCGACTCAAACCGGCAGTCGTAGAGCCCACGTTGCCGTGCTCCCGAACACCGACGTCAGCCACCTTCCCAACAATGCCCCCCATGTCCGGTGATCGACCTTCTTTGTGCCTGGCCTCTCCGTGTGGCAGAACGACCCGGAGCGGCAGACGTGTGCACTTCCCAGAACGTTTCACCTCCTACCGGCTCTTCTGAGCGCGTCCAGCTCGTTTTTTTTCCTGCGTCGCCTTCCCCGACTTCAGATCCAGGAGGGAAGCCCTGTGGCGTCACCGGTCCGCACAGCAGCTTTGATATCTTTCAAGCTCTTGATCTCCTTGATGTGCGTCTCACCCTGACGCATATCACACGCTTGAAAATGGTATAAAAGAAGCTGTCGCGGGGCAGAGAGAATCAGACTCATCTCGGACTCAAACCTAGACAGACACACAGCTCGCAGAGACCTGCTCAGCATCGCAGGGAGTTTCACAGCACGACTTGCTCGACTCCACGCCACGATCAAGCTCTGCGTGACACCTGCCTGGGAGATCTGACAACGAACCTACTTAGAAATAAAGAGAAACATCAAACTCTTTGACCCCACCGGGGCGCGCAAATGAGACACACACACACACACACACACACACACACACACACACACACACACACACACACACACACACACGCGCACACGTACACACAGTAGTCGAGTGCTTAGAAATGCCGACTTCACAGTGTAGCGGTCGCGAGTTAGAATCCTGGGCTCCCTGTGTGGAGTTCCATATTTTCTCCAGGCCTGGCATGGGTTTTCTCCGCGTACTGCGGTTTCCTCCCACATTCCAAAAACATGCATGGCAGGCTGATTGAACACTCAAAATAAGGGGTGTCAAACTGTTTTTTTGCCACGGGTCACATTGTAACTAATAATAATAATAGCAATACAGTAAAGTCTCGTTATATCGATATTCAAGGGAGTCCGAAAAAATATCGATATAACCGGGACTATCGATATATCCGACCCTGTTTGCATGTAATTTTCTCCGTGCGTGCATAGAAATAGTATCGATATAACCGGGACTATCGATATATCTGATATCGATATAACGAGACTTTACTGTAATAATAATATTAATAATAATAATAATAATAATACTATATTTTATTTCAAGCGCCTTTTGAAGCCCTCAAGGACACTTTACAGTCACAGACAAGCATAGATGCAAGAATGAATAAAATACATTTTTTAAATAGAATACAATAAATAAAATACAATTATAAATCGAAACAAGAGATAGAGCTACACAGAAAATGCAATTTTAAATAGGATTTAAAGATGGGAAAAGAATCGATGTTACGAATGTTGGGAGGAAGCGAGTTCCAGAGTTAGGGGGCAGAGCAGCTGAAAGCTCTATCCCCCATCGTGCTGAGCAATGTTCACTCTAATTTTTCATGAGTCTGAGCAGACACACAAGCTCCCTGAGCACCTTGAGGACCACTGTGAGCAACATCAGACGTGTACGCTGTGGCCACACATCAGTATCACGGCGCGTATGGGCAGGGTACATTTGCGCCGTTCTGCTCCGATTGGCTGTGTAGTGTACGTGAACTCTACGGCATTATTGGCTGGACACCTGTCACTCATTGAGTTACATTGCAAAATGTGCGCTGCACAGATGTTCTTGTGCGCCGAGTTTGTGCAAGCAGTGCACGATTGCGCATGCGCGCAGCTTAGAGGGAACATTGATGCTGAGACGAGCAGGGGAGGGGCACACAGAGGTGGAGGGAGGAAGATGATCTGAGGGAACGAGAGGAAATAGAAATTTGAAGAAGGTCAGATAGGTATCGGGGCAAGGTTTTGGATAGCTTTAAATGTATTTAAATGTAAGAAGAATTTTAAAGTTGATTCTATTTTGACCGGGAGCCAGTGGAGCTCTTGGAGGACGGGGGTGATGTGGTGAAAGGATGAGGGCCTTGTGATGATCCGGGCTGAAGAATTCTGGATGAGTTGAAGTTTGTGGAGAAGTTTCTGAGGGACACCAAGGAGAAATGAATTGCAATAGTCAATCTGTGAGGTACCAAGACTATGAACAAGGATAGCAGTGGTGTGGGGGGTGAGATATGGGCGAAGACGATTGATATGAGAAAAAGGTTGAATTGTCAGTAGTGAGAGAGAAACTGTTAGCTTTGCTCAAGGTGGATTGGGTACCAACGAGGAGAATTTCAGTTTTTTCACTGTTAAGTTTAAGGAAGTTATGGGGAAACCAGGATTTCAGAGAGGCAGAGTAAAAGGGAAGAGGGTGGAAGAGAGGCGCCGGGTTTGCTGGAGAGATAGAGTTGGGTGTCATCTGCAAAGGACTGAAATTGTATACCAAATTTACGGAGAATATTGCCAAGGGGAAGAAGATGAAGAGGTGATAAAGAGGAGGGGTTCTAGGATACAGCCTCTCAAGGGCCGTTATGAATTTGCGGAAACCATTCGAATGTTTCATCTCCTCCACATATGACAGAACACACAACAAATTCATGAATAACTAGTTTTAAAATCTGAAGTCAAGAATAATGACTGTTATTGTTCTTTGCATATGACAATTGGAAATTTTGGTTTGGTCTTTAGCAAGCATCATGGCACTTGACATACTTGATTTGCTTTCAGAGGTCGGATAAAATGATGTGGTGGGCCAGATTTAGCCCCTGTGCCCTGACTTTGACACTAGTGCTATAATATATAGCATTCTGAATGAAAGTGTGTCCTGGCTGGTCCACCAACATGATACAACACTAAAATGGGTGATACGTTGCCGCAATGCCAGTGGCAAACGGCATTCTTCTCCTTTGTAAAAGCCAGTGCAAACACAATTTCAAAAATGAATTTGTTTGAACTAATTGATTAAAAACAACAACATGTTTTTCTGACAGTTTGTCAACGTTTTGGTGAAAATGTTTTAATGCATTCTAATTATGAGCCGAAAAGTATCAGTTATATTACAGATGCTAATGTAAAGGTAACAAATACACAACTACTGTATAGTTAAAGGACAACCGACGTCTCCGGACAAATTGTGTCCATAATTTGTAAAATGGCTTCAAATGACTTCTACTGAGCGCATTTTACAACGATTCCACCGCATATAGCTATATTTTAGGTTTTAAGAGTCGCGCTGAATATTCCAGAAGTCTTGTTTTTGTCGTCTGGCCACTTCCGGTTTCAAATTGAAGTACTTTTTAGACACTTTAAGTCATTTTTTTGTGTTTTGCATTTGACTAAAAATATCATACTGCATGTTTTGGGTATTTTAGATACTATAAAACGTTTTTGCTGATGTCAGCCGGAAGTGGCCGGTTTCAGAAGGTCCCGCCCCCATGTTCGTGGTGTCACGGCAAGACGTCTTGCCTTGCTCGAGAATCAAAACAATGGCTTCAGATTCGGAGAAGATGCTTTCTTGTTACTCATCCAGTTATGAATATGATTCAAATAGTTCTGAAGAAGACAGCATACATGTTTGCAATCGATTCAATAATTTATTCCGTGTCATTTTGAGTCATCAGGGGTGGGAAATGTCGCACTCAAAAAAGGCAGAACATGGCGACAAAGCCGTGTAAGGAATTAATGAGCCCGTTTCCACAGGCTGATTAATTCCTTACATGGAGCTTTATCGCCCTCTTCTGCCTCTTTTTGGTCCTACACAATGTTTTCAGACCAAAGTACAGCAAAATGCATTGACGTGATGGAAGGACTGCTACATTGTGTCCTTTTTTCGGTCAGGGGCGTTCCTTCAGTGACGTAACGTACGGACTTGTCACCAACTCAAAAACAAGACTTCCGGAATATTCAGCACGAGTCTTAAAACGTAAAATATAGCTATATGCGGTGGAATCTTTGTAAAATACGTTCAGTAGAAGTCATTTTAAGACATTTTACAAATTATGGGCACAACTTGTCCGGAGACGTTGGTTGTCCTTTATGGGTAAATTATCCCATATTTCAAATAATCCACAACATCCACAAATTACAATTCCTTACATGCTTTAGAGGTTATTTAATACAGATTTTACCACACATTTAGTACAGATCAACTCAGTAAGTACATATTCCATAAGACCCGTATAGAGTGATACGCCCCAGGTATGAAAGATTAGTGCTCGTAGGGTTGTTTGGACTTTTTACTTGAGCTGAAAATTCGAACCAGAGCAGCCAAGTGGGGCGCTGAGTTCAATGTAAGACGGACGACTATCGAGCAGCGTAGACTCTTGTTTGTGCAGAGAGAAACGTGGAGGAATGTGAGCTGTACATTTACACAGGCCCTGAGGAAATAGAATAGCCCTTCTGCATTGTGATTGTTCTAATGTAATTATGTATAGTTCCTGCTGAGGCAAAAGGAAAGATTCCTATCCTGCAATCTAATGTCTCAAAGAATGCAACGTTTTTACTTTAATAATAATAGTCATGTTTTTATTCACAGAAAGACCTTGATGGAAAAGGTCAAAAAAAGTAAGCACAAAAAAGCTTGGGATTATACAGTATCTCTGAAGTTGAAATAATAGAAATACTATATAGCATTCTTGTTACTTCTACAAGGATACTTAGACTGCACTGATTGGAGCATCTTTGAAACTTCAACGGGCACATTGGATGAATACACAGACAGTGTAACATCATACATTAGTTTCTGTGAGGACGTGTGTACCAACGAAGTCCTTCCGCTCCTTCAACAACAAGCCATAGTTCACTCCCAAACTCAGGCAGTTCAGGAAAGACAAATAATAATAATAATAATAATAATAATAATAATAATAATAATAATAATAATAATAATAATAATAATTGGATTGGATTTGCCTTTATTTGTCTCACAGTGGAGAAATTTACATTTCACAGCAGCAAAGTGATGAAAGGAATGAAAGTAGAAAAAAGCGTCTTTCCACCAGTGGATCAGGGACATCATGGTGGAACGTGCACGCCGACTACAAGCTAAATGTTGAAAGCAAACACGCAGCTGTAGCATGCATTGACGAGAAGAGATTGTTTCACATCTCCTGTCCCACATAAATCCGCTTCAATTCCAAGCCGCAACAGTTCCACATACGCATCGGCGCTCTGCGCTGACGCTCCTTTCTTCTTATCGCGGGTTCCTCAAGCCATGCATCCATCCAGCCGCAGACTGTCCAACAGCACCTACCTTTCCGCTGAACAAAGCGGGGGCTGTGAAGATGCTGCCCATTACAGGCGCAAAAAAAACACAATGGCCCCTTTGGTGTCCAGCGATGGCAGTCGAATGGCACCGGCATTCCTCCCATTCAAAAACAGTACTGGCATATTCATGCTGCCGAGTAGGCGCAACCGCTCAGCACAATCTCCTCCTTGATGAATGTCATGGTCAAAAATGCAGAAAAACAATCCGTATCCATTCCACATGACGCCCAACAACACAAAGTGACAAAAGAAAACACAAAACAAGACAAAAAAAAAAAAAAAAAGGAAGGCTCATGAGAGCACTTGCTGACGGCTGCCTACTCGGGCGCCATCTTGGACTTCAATAATAATAATAATAATAATAATAAATAATAATAATAATAATAATAATAATAATAATAATAATAATAATAATGATACATTTCATTTATAAGCGCCTTTCAAAACTCTTAAGGACACTTTAGCGTCACAGGCTATTTTTTCTGCATGTGAGCAGTGGCAGCCACACGTGCCAGCGTTCACTCAATAATCGGCGATCGAGCACTTTACAAACACGCCCGAAACGGACTGACAAAGGAAATTAACATCGCGAAGAAAAATTATGCGGAGAGGCTTAACAAACAGTTCTCTGCTAACGACTCTGCATAGGTGTGGAATGGCCTGAAAGCAATAACACATTATCGTTTACTATCCCCCCCAAGCAGTGTACAACAATGGTCTGGCTGATGAGCTAAATACATTCTTTTCCCGATTTGAAAAAGACACTCCCATTTCCCCCATCTGCCCACCATTACCAGCAACTAAGATATCTTCACCCTCTGCCCTACAGATCCACGAACTGGACGTGAGCCGACTCTTCAAGCAGCAGAAGATCGGGAAAGCTGCCGGACCTGACAGTGTCTGCGCTGACCAGCTGGCTCCGGTCTTCACACGAATGTTCAACAGATCCCTGGAGCAGTGTGAAGTCCCATCCTGCTTCAAACAGTCTATCATCGTCTCAGTCCTAAAGAAACCAGCACCATCGGGATGGAACGACTATAGTTCTGTTGCTCTGACGTCTGTGGTCATGAAGTCCTTTGAACGCCTCATGCTGAGCCACCGAAAGAACATCACCGGACCTTTCGTGGATCCTGTTCAGTTTGCCTCCCGGGAAAACAGATCTGTGGAATATGAAGTCAACATTGGGCTCCACCACATCCTCGAGTCCCTCGACAACACGGGAACCTATGCAAGGATCCTGTTTGTGGACTACAGCTTTACGTTCAACACCATCATCCCAGAACTCCCCATCCCCAAACTTCTCCAGCTTGGTGTGTCCCCTACGATCTTCCAGTGTGTGCGTGTGCGCGTGTGTGTGTGTGTGTGTGTGTGTGTGTGTGTGTGTGTGTGTGTATATATATATATATATATATATATATATATATATATATATATATATATATATATATATATATATATATATATATATATATATATATATATATATATATACAGTAAAGTCTCGTTATATCGATATCGGATATATCGATAGTCCCGGTTATATCGATACTATTTCTATGCACGCACGGAGAAAATTACATGCAAACAGGGTCGGATATATCGATAGTCCCGGTTATATCGATATTTTTTCGGACTCCCTTGAATATCGATATAACGAGACTTTACTGTATATATATATATATATATATATATATATATATATATATATATATATATATATATATATATATATATATATATATATATATATATATATATATATATATATAGTTGCTTGTTCTGTAGCTATAAGGGGACACAGGCTAGTGTCTTCTTGTGCCGGTCCCAAGCCTGGATAAATACAGAAGGTTGTGTCAGCATGGCTAAAACAAACATGCAAATCAAATCTTTGAAGATGGAGGACACTGATTCACTGTGGCGAACCCTCGAAGGGAAAAGCCGAAAGGAAAAGAAGATTATATTGAATAAAAATATTGCCATCAAAACTTACGAGTCACCACAAATTCTTACAAAAAAAAGATTGGAAAAAAGAAAGTTCGGATCTAAACATTTTATTCTGTCATACATGTGAATTAAGTTAAGCTTTAGTGTTAATAAGTTATGAGTTGCAGAGGGATCAAAACTAATCATATCTATTGCCATATAGCTATATTTGACGTTTTAAGACTGAAGCCATTGTTTTGATTCTTCAGCAAGGCAAGACGTCTTGGGGTGACACCACGAACAAGGGGGCGGGACCTTCTGAAACTGGCCACTTCCGGGTTCTTTTTTTTTGCAGATTTTGGACACTAAGTCATTTTTATTGGTGTTTTTCATTTGACTAAAAATATCATACTGCGTGTTTTGGGTATTTTAATAGCTATAAAACATTTTTCTGATGTCAGTTAGCAAAGAGAAAAGTGATGTCGGTTGTCCTTTAAGCATTCACAGACAGCAATGCAATATGCAATATATGGTCTAATCAGCAGTTTTCTGACTTTACATGTAAAGCTACTTCAAATGCAACGTGATGTCTGATGTGCGGTATTTATTTATGTATTCACTTCACCAACGTAGATGTGAAATGATGTACAAACTCATTGACGGCTGCAAACATCAAAGGGATGAAAAGCTCCTAATGTCGTCCCTGGCATCCACCAGGTCTTTAATTTGCCACCAAAGAGGAGGAAGAGGACGCGCTTTCATATTTTGGAAAACATTACATTTCTTTTCATTTTTTTTCCAAATGCAATCTGGGTATGGCAAAGATTCAGCATGGAATAATGCGACAGCTAAAGGACATACAAATATGGTGGATGGAAAAGATGGAAAAAACAAAGTATCTTTTGTGGACCATGTGAGACTTTAGCTTAGTGACATGAGTTATCTTTAACTGTTATCATAAGGTGTTTGTTTTGTTTTTGTTTTTTTCAGTGACTTTTGGAGTGAAGAATTTCAAAAATGAATTTGTTTGGGCTAATTGATTAAAAACAACAACATTTTTTGTGACAGTTTGTCAACGTTTTGGTGATATTACAGATGCTAATGTGAAAGCTAACAAATACACAACTACTGTATAGTTAAAGGACAACCGACGTCTCCGGACAAGTTGTGTCCATAATTTGTAAAATCGCTTCAAATGACTTCTACTGAGCGTATTTTACAAAGATTCTACCGCATATAGCTATATTTTAGGTTTTAAGACTCGCGCTGAATATTCCAGAAGTCTGGTTTTTGTCGTCTGGCCACTTCCGGTTTCAAATTGAAGTACTTTTTAGACACTTTAAGTCATTTTTTTGGTGTTTTGCATTTGACTAAAAATATCATACTGCGTGTTTTGGGTATTTTAGATACTATAAAACGTTTTTCTGATGTCAGCTGGAAGTGGCCAGTTTCAGAGGCTCAGTTTTTTAAGACTCGCGCTGAATATTCTACAAGTCTTGTTTTTGAGTTGGTGATGAGTCCTCACGTCACGTCATTGAAGGAACGCCCCTGACAGAGAATGGACATATCTTGCATCACCTCAGTGCATTTTGTGGTACTTTGCTTGGTGTGAAAACTTCGTGTTGATCCGTGTTGATGGCGAAATTAGAAGGAAAACACATAAATAACGCAATGGTGAATCGTTGTATGTTCCACCGAGACAACTCTTTGATATTCGCTAACAAAAATTCCAAGCTGAAAAAAGAACCCATTTGAAACGGAGCTCTGGTGCCATCTACTGTATTTTCTGTGACGCTACACATCAGTCTTGATCCCTCAAAATGACCCAGAAGACCTCCTTTAATCGATTGCAAACATTTATACTTTCCTCTTCAGAACTATTTGAATCATATTCATAACTGGATGCGTAACAAGAAAGCATATTCTCCGAATCTGAAGCCATTGTTTTGATTCTCGAGCACGAACTGGGAGCGGGACTTTCTGTAAATGGCCAATTCGCAGCTCAATTTTTTTGCAGATTTTGGACATTTTAAGTCATTTTTATTGGTGTTTTGCATTTGACTAAAAATATCAGCCTGCGTGTTTTGGGTATTTTAGATGCTATAAAACAAAACAAAATGAAATAAAACCCCGCTAGGTATCATGTTATCAGTTTGTGCAAAACACCTTCCATTCCCTTTGCATTATGTTTCACATCATAATGTGGTTTTACTTTGTTTTGTTTTTTTTTTTCGCAAAAAGACATTTCACTGTCAATGATGTTCAAATGTCATTTTAAACATTGCCAAATAATGTTATAAGTGAAAGTGTTTTGACTTTCCATCTCCGATGCAAATTGAACATCTGAACAACTTGCAAGTCATCCAGCCTTGCATCTGTCTTGTTTATTATATTGTTCCAGTACACAATTCAATGTGCTATAGGAAATAATACGCTGCACAGGTGACTGGGTGATAATGAACCAATATATATGCATCATGCAAACGCTGTCCTCAGCCTTTATGAAAATGACATCACACGACGCCGATGTATTGGACTATTGAACAAGGTTTCATTTTTTTGTGTTTTTAATATGAGTTATAAGCGAATAGAAAGACTTCACAAGGTGGCAAGGAGCCACAGACAACTTGTACGTCTGCATTTTAGGCCTCTGTGCTGGTCTCTTGACATCAAAACTCATTAAATGCGCTAGCCCCAACATGTGCTCATAGTAAGAGCTCCTGCTGAGCTCATGTGTGGTCATTCTGAGTTATAGCAGCTGAAATATTTGTTATTGCACTAGCTCTATGCCATTCTTTCTTGGCTTAGTGACATAATGGTAAAATAACATTTATTGCAAAAAGATTTTAATGGCTTGCTAATGTGTGTTTGATTGGTGGGAAGTACCATGGCTCTCTGTGAAAGACACGACTTAAAACACTAAACACTTAAAACACTTTATTCTAAACGTGTTAAATTAACGCCAATTAATGGATTGCAATCATGATTAATGCATTATTTTAGAAATTGTGTTAATCTATATTTTAATGTCTACCATGTTTTGTTTCTGTAGGTTGGTTGCCTTTTTCTAATATCCCGTTTGATGTGTTGGATTCCTATGTTCCATTGTTGAGGGTGGGGAAACAATTGTCAGCAACAGCCTAAAGCAGATATTGATTGGCTGTCATTAAGTTTGAGGTTGTTTAGTGTAAGCTGATTGGTTCCCATTGGAGTTGGGCGGCTAGGTAAGCAGCAATGCTTGCACATAGTCAGCGCACAAGAACATCTATGCAGCGCACATTGTGCTATGTAACTCAATGAGTGACAGGTTTCCAGGCAATAAGTGAACGTACAGTTCACGTACGCTACGCAGCCAATCGGAGCAGAACGGCGCGAATGTGCCCTGCCCATATGCGGCGTGATACTGGTGTGTGGCCACAGCGTACACATCTGATGTTGCTCACAGTGGTCCTCAGTGTGCTCAGGGAGCTTGTGTGTCTGCTCAAACACATGAAAAAGTAGAGGGAACATTGGTGTAATGATATGAGCAAATCGTATTTGCATGTTCTACTAGTGATGCCTGGCTATAAACCAAAGGAGCATGCGCGCTGCTGCAAATCAGTCTGAGAGCCTACGAGAGCCACACATGCCAATTGCCTTCTCCCTCCAACCAACACAGCCGTCCCAATAAAGAACGTCTCTGTTTGTTGACTTTCTATGGTTGGTTCTTTGAAAAGATCTCGGCGGTTTCTTCTTAAAACAGCACCTTCCACTGTCTGAATGTTTTATGACCTTGGTTGGACCTGACGCAGAACAGTTCCTTTCTGTGACCATGTTTCTGTTTTGTCTTTGTACCGTACTTGGACACCGGTGTGTAGTTCAGGTAGGTTCCAGTTCCTCTGTCATAGAACTTCTGTTGTCTCTGTTGTCTTTGATCTATCTATCTCTCCCCTCTTTATCTTTAGCTCTCTCTCTCTCTCTCGGAAAAAATATCTCTCTCTATCTCCGATCTCTCCTCTCTCTATTCTCTATCTCTGAACGCTCTACATCTCTCGGATATATCGATCTTTATATATATATATATATATATATATATATATATATATATATACAGTAAAGTCTCGTTATATCAATATCGGTTATATCGATAGTACTGCTTATTACGATAGTATTTCCATGAACGCAAGGAGAAATTTACATGCTGCAGGATCGGATATATCGATAGTCCGGTTATATCGATATTTTTTCCGACTCCCGACTCCTGTTTCCTGTCTTTTCTTCAGTGGCACTGTCTGCAGTCCAAACATCATGGCTGGTCTCACCACAGTTTTATACACTTTTCCTTTCATCCTAGCGGAAACCCTTCTATCACACATCACACCTGACATTTTTCTCCAGCCACTCCAACCTGCCTGGACACGCTTCTTCACCTCTTTTCCGCACTCTCCATTGCTCTGGACAGTTGACCCCAAGTACTTAAAATCCTCTCTCTAACTCTCTCTCTCTCTCTCTCTCTAACTCTCTTCTCTCTCTCTCTCTCTCTATCTATCTATCTATATATATATCTCTATCTCGCTATCGCTCTCTTTCTCGCTAGAGATCACAATGTCATCTGCAAACATCATGGTCCAAGGAGATTCTTGTCTAACATCGTCTGTCAACCTGTCCATCACCATAGCAAACAAGAAGGGGCTCAGAGCTGATCCCTGGTGGAGTCCCACCTCCACCTTGAATTCCTCAGTCATACCGACAGCACACCTCACAACTGTCTTACAGTCATGATACATGTCTTGCACCGCTCTGACATACTTTTCCGTCACTCCAGACTTCCTCGTGCAATGCCACAGCTCTTCTCTGGGCACCCTGTCATACGCTTTCTCCAGATCTACAAAGACACAATGCAATTCCTTCTGACCTTCTCTGTACTTCTCTATCAGCATTCTTAAAGCAAAAACTGCATCTGTCGTACTCTTTTTTTGGCATGAAGACATACTGCTGCTCACAAATGTTCACTTCAGCTCTTAGTCTAGCTTCAACTACTCTTTCCCAGAGTTTCATTGTATGGCTCATCAACTTTCCTCCTCTGTAGTTAGTACAACTCTGCAAATCTCCTTTGTTCTTAAAAATCGGCACGAGTACACTTTGTCTCCATTCTTCAGGCATCTGTTCACCATCTAAGATCTTGTTGAATAACCCAGTCAGTAACACCACCGCCACCTCTCCAAGACACTTCCATACCTCGATTGGTAAATCATCAGGCCCGAGTGCCTTTCCCCCCTTCATCCTCTTCAGCGCCCTCCTGACTACATCCTTGCTAATGCTTGCTATGTCTTGGTCTACAACAGTCACGTCTTTTACTCTTTGTTCTTTCTCATTTTCCTCATTCATCAATTCTTCAAAGTACTCTTTCCATCTTGCCATCACACTACGGGCACCCGTTAATACATTGCCATCTCTATCCTTAATCACCCGAATCTGTTGCAGTTCCTTACCATCTGTGTCTCTCTGTCTGGCCAGCCTGTAAAGATCAGTCTCACCTTCCTTGCTGTCCAGCCTAGCATACAAGTCATCATAGGCCTCTTGTTTGGCCTTTGCCACCTTTACTTTAACCGTGCGCTGCATCTCCTTGTACTGCTGTCTACTCTCGTCCGTCCTCTCACTGTCCCACTTCTTCTTTGCCAACCTCTTTCTCTGTATACACTCCTGCACCTCCCCATTCCACCACCAAGTCTCCTTATCGACCATTCTTCCACTCGATACACCAAGTATTTTCCGAACTGTGTCTCTGATTATGTTCGCTGTAGTTTGCCAGTCATCTGGAAGGACCTCTTGGGAACCCGCGTGGGTTTTCTCCGGGTCCTCCGGTTTCCTCCCACACTCCAAAAACATGCATGGCAGGCAGATTGAACACTCCAAATTGTCCACTCCAAATTGTGTGAGTGTGAGAGAGACTGTTGTATGTCTTTGTGTGCCCTGTGATTGGCTGGCAACCAATTCAGGGTGTCCCCCGCCTCGTGCCCGAAGACAGCTGAGATAGGCTCCAGCAAAACCCCCGCGACCCTAATGAGGAATAAGCGGTACCGAAAATGAGATGAGATGAGATATATCTATCTATCTATCTATCTATCTATCTATCTATCTATCTATCTACAGTAAAGTCTCGTTATATCGATATTCAAGGGAGTCCGAAAAAATATCGATATAACCGGGACTATCGATATATCCGATCCTGCGCCGAACTGCATTAAACAAAAGCCGCCAAAAGAGGGCAGCCAAGCGCCATATAAGAAACAGAGCTGGCCATTAGCTCCCTTTTTTTTTGGGAGATGTTCCCCCAATGTTGCCTCAAAATGGCACATATAATTCTTTAATGATTGTAAACATGTATGCTTTAATCTTCAGAACTACAGTGTATTTGAAACATATTCATAACTGGATGTGTAACAAGAAAGCATATTATCCGAATCTGAAGCCATTGTTTGGATTCACAAGCAATGCAAGACGTCTTGGCGTGAAGTCATTTTTATTTGCATTTGAATAAAAAGTGACATCGGCTGTCCTTTAATACACAGTATGGAATGTTAATAATTTTCAAAATCATCGCGCTTCAGCAGACAAAACAAGAAACATTGTTGCAAAAAACGATTGCATTCATATACAGTACAGTGGGCATGTACATAACACAACAGGGAAACTGCAACGCTTACATCTATCTATCTATCTATCTATCTATCTATCTATCAATCTATCTCTACCTACCATCTCTACCTACAACTCTACACTACCTCTCGATCTCTCTACACACGAGCTAGCGTCTGAAAATGAAAATGGCTCTGCTACACGGGTGCTGGGCACGTAACCAAGTCACCTGACCAAGTCGACCAATGGCGCGACTGATGGCGTGACACGTAACCAAGACACGTGACCAAGTTGACCAATGGCGCGACCGATGGCGTGTCACGTGACAAAGTCACACGGCCAAGTCGACCAATAGCGCGACCGATGCATGCAATCATAAGGCCTTTTCGCAAAATGTTAGGGATTAAATCACACTTTGGAAAATGGACCCCCCTGAAAAAAAAATCTCTCAGGTGACCCTCTCGCAACTTGTCGATGCACGAAGTCCAATAAATATTCCTGAATTCTTTGAGTGGCATGGATGGCGGCTCATGTGACCAAGTCGACCAATAGCGCGACCGATGGCGGCTCACGTAACAAGACACGTGACCAAGTTGACCAATGGCGCGACGGATATATCGATATAAACAACAAAAATGGCCGGCGGGGGATGAAAAGGAGCACCGTAATAACCGGATTATCGTAATAACCGGGTATCGTACTAAACGGTACTAATTATACATAAAAAGACTAGAAATGTGCAAGGGAAATGAAAATAGTATCGTAATAAGCGGTACTATCGATATAACCGATATCGATATAACGAGACTTTACCGTATATATATATATATATATATATATATATATATATATATATATATCTCTATCTCTCTACCTCTACCTCTACCTCTACCCTCTCTATCTTTACCCTCTCTATCTCTCTACCTCTATCTCTATCTATCTCTACCTCTCTCACTCTATCTCTCGATCTCTAGCTCTATCTCTCGATCTCTAGCACTATCTCTCGATCTCTATCTCTATATCTCTATCTCTCTCTCTTGATCTCTATCTCTATCTCTCTTGATATATATATATATATATATATATATATATACAGTGATACCCTGTTCGAAGAGCGATTTGTTCGAACGCCGAAACCATCTCTTTGCTCCTGTCACTTGCCTCTCCCGCCCGTTCTCCACCTGCTGTCAATTCTCTAATCACGGACACGGGGCATTTATACGGTTCACGATTACCTCGCCAATGCCGGACGATTGACTAAACTCGCCACCGTACCTGGACTCTTCCTTCGATACGCGAGTGTATCCGGTCCGAGGTATTTTCTCTGCGTCCCGTAAATTTATGTCATCTTCCGGGATTGCGTAATTTTGCACCCTCATGTGCCATTTGCTTTTTGGCGTAGTAAGCGGGTCGGATCACCCCCTGCCTTCTTACTCGCTGTGTTTTCTTTGATTTGTGAATAAACACCCTGCTTGGGTAGTACGTCTCTGCCGCTTGCTTTGGGATGCCAAACATTCCACTACGTTCCGACGAGTCAGCTGCCGTCACTCTCGCTCGGAACGTGACAGCTACGGATGACTTAGCTACAGGATGTTCTTTTCTCTTAAAATATCTATCCAATGACACTTGCTCTCACTCCCACAGCCACATCACTAGATTTCACAGCCTCCTTATTCTTTAATATCGTACTGATCGTAGATTTCGCCCTGCTGTATTCCCAAGCCAGATCAGACACTCGCACACCTCCTTCATATTTTGCGATTATTTCTTTCTTAAATGCAATAGTTGTACGCACTACTTTTAGCAGCACTTACTTTCTTTGGAGGGATGATTAGGGGCTAAAACTCTTCGTTTACCTACATTAAACGCTAGAGCAAAACGCAGCACGTCCGCAAGCGACAACAGTTGGTCACAGAGAGAGCGCTACACCCGTACGCCGCTCAGCACCCCACCCTCGCGTACGCACTCACACGTTGTATTGGTGTTCGAACATCGATTGGTGTTCAAGCAAGAATATCTCGAATATTTTGTTCGAACTCCGATTTGTTCGAACTGTGAGGCGTTCGAGAACTGAGGTACCACTGTATATATATATATATATATATATATATATATATATATATATATATATATATATATATATATATATATCCTCGTCTCACCCACCATGGGTGGTGTCTGTCCCCCATTTTCAGCTCGGGTCCTCTACCAGAGGCCAGGAAGCTTGAGGGTTCTGCGCAGTATCCGTGCTGTTCCCAGCACTGCGTTTTTCTGGACCGAGATATCCGATGTTGTTCCCGGGATCTGTTGCAACCACTCGTGGAGTTTGGGGGTCACTGCCCCGAGTGCTCCGACCACCACAGGCACGACTGTCACCTTTACCTTCCAGGCTCTCTCCAGCTCCTCTCTGACCCCTTGGTTTGTCTCAATTTTCTCATGTTCCTTCTTTCTGATGTTTCCATCACTCGGGACCGCTACATCCACGACAACGGCTTTCCTTTCCCCTTTATCTATGACCACGATATCTGGTTGGTTGGCCATTACCATGTTGTCGGTCTGTATCTGGAAGTCCCACAGGATCTTCGCTCGGTCATTCTCCACCACCTTGGGAGGTGTTTCCCATTTTGACCTTGGGGTTTCCAGTCCATACTCCGCACAGATGTTTCGGTAGACTATGCCAGCCACCTGGTTATGGCGCTCCATGTAGGCTTTCCCTGCCAGCATCTTACACCCTGCAGTTATGTGTTGGATTGTCTCAGGTGCCTCTTTGCACAACCTACACGTTGGGTCTTGTCTGGTGTGGTATATCCCTGCCTCTGTGGCTGTGGTGTTCAGGGCCTGCTCTTGGGCAGCCAGGATGAGTGCCTCTGTGCTGTCCTTTAGGCCAGCCCTCTCTAGCCACTGATAGGACTTCTTGAGATCAACCACTTCTGCTATGGTTCGGTGGTACATCCCGTGTAGGGGCTTTTCCTCCCATGATTGTCCCTCTTCCATCACTTTATCCTCTGTTCCCCATTGTCTGAGACATTCTCTGAGTACATCATCCGTTGGAGCCTTCTCTTTGATGTATTCATGGAGCTTGGATGTTTCATCCTGGACAGTGGCTCTCACACTCACTAGTCCCCGGCCTCCTTCCTTACGGCTTGTGTACAGTCTCAGGGTTCTGGACTTGGGATGGAACCCTCCATGCATGGTGAGGAGTTTTCGGGTCTTAACATCCGTGGTCTGAATCTCTTCCTTTGGCCACCTTATTATTCCTGCAGGGTATCTGATCACTGGCAGGGCATAGCTGTTTATTGCCCGGGTCTTGTTCTTGCCATTGAGCTGGCTTCTGAGGACTTGCCTCACTCGCTGGAGGTATTTGGTCGTCGCCGTCCTTGTTGCTAGTTCGATGTTGCCATTGGCCTGTGGTATACCGAGGTACTTGTAGCTGTTTTCAATGTCTGCTATTGTTCCTTCAGGGAGTGAGACCCCTTCAGTGTGAACTACCTTGCCCCTCTTAGTCACCATCCGACTACATTTCTCCAGTCCGAATGACATTCCGATATCACTGCTGTAGATCCTGGTTGTGTGGATCAGGGAGTCTATGTCCCTTTCGCTCTTAGCATACAGCTTTATGTCATCCATGTAGAGGAGGTGACTGATCGTAGCTCCATTTCTGAGGCGGTATCCATAACCTGTCTTGGCGATTATCTGGCTGAGGGGGTTCAGTCCTATGCAGAACAGCAGTGGGGAGAGTGCATCACCTTGGTATATGCCACATTTGATGGACACATGCGTTAGTGGCTTGCCATTGGCTTCAAGTGTGGTTTTCCACATCCTCATCGAGTTTGCAACGAAGGCTCTCAGGGTCCTGTTGACCTCATACAACTCCAAGCATTCAGTGATCCATGTGTGTGGCATCGAGTCATATGCTTTCTTGTAATCAATCCAGGCTGTGCACAGGTTGGTATGTCGGTACCTGCAGTCTTGAGCGACTGTTCTGTCAACCATCAGCTGATGTTTGGCACCTCTAGTATCTCTACTAATGCCTTTCTGTGCTTTGTTCATGTATTGATCCATGTGTCCACTTATCTTAGCCGCAATGATGCCTGACATGAGCTTCCATGTTGTGGAGAGACAGGTTATTGGCCGATAGTTGGAAGGAACTGCACCCTTTGAGGAATCCTTCATGATCAGGATTGTTCGCCCTTCGGTTAGCCATCCTGGGTGAGTCCCATCCATCAGCAACTGGTTCATTTGTGCTGCTAGGCGCTCGTGGAGAGCTGTGAGTTTCTTTAGCCAGTAGGTGTGGACCATGTCCGGGCCTGGTGCCGTCCAGTTTTTCATACCTGAGACTCTTTCTTGTATATCTGCCGCTGTGATGATAACTGGGTTCTGTTCAGGGAGATTATCCTTTCAGAATCACCAGTCATTGTGCACTGCTGTTATGTGCGACCTCCTTCTCCCATATGCCTTTCCAGTATCTTTCAGTTTCCAGCCTTGGAGGGTCTGCTCTGCTGTTAGAACCCTGCCACTGAGCGTACACTTTCGCAGGTTGTGTTGCGAACAGCCTGTTTATTCTTCTGGCCTCATTCTCTTCCGTGTACCTCTTTAGGCGACTGGACAAGGCCTGGAGCCTTTGTTTGGCAGTTTCAAGTGCTTCAGGTATGGTTATCTGCATGTACCTCTTGGGTATTGGCCTTTTATTCACACCTCTCTGGGTCTCCGTCAATTGACTCACATGTTTCCGAGCCGCCTTGATCTTGGCCTCCAACCGTCTTTTCCATGGTGGGTAATGAGTCTCGTGGCTCTCATGGTTGCTCTTGTAGCCGAGCATCTCTAGGATCACTGATGCTGAGGTGTATATCAGCTCATTGCATTCACAGTTTCCATGAGACTTTCAGGTGGTTAACAATCGCGGCTAACAATCACCTCGGGCAAAGCAAACTCTTGGACCTGCCAGCACAAGACAAAGCGAGGTGCCAGGCGTTGTAATCATGTCACTGGTGAGCTGACAGCGGCTCGTTGAAATAAAATGAAATTAAAGTGTCTTCTTCGGCTGGCGGAGGTCGGGAGTGGCGGCCCTGCCCCAGCTCTCAACTCGCACGTGACAATTTCGGTGTCATTACTTACGTGAAAGCATCGACTAAATAACGCCTCTGTGTAAAGCTTTTAGGCAAAGGATGGTAGGTAGCAATGGTGGACGGTACCGGGCTCTTTATTTGTAGAATGGTCGTAGAAAGTTACTCTCAGGGAAGTGACACAGCGTGAGAGATGTGTCAGGCTGAGATTCACATGACAGCCGCGGTGTGCACATGTGACGCCACAAATGCAAACCTCGTTCATGTTTCTCAATGATCTCCTTCTTCTCCTTGACGGAGATTATTAGGGGATCATCTTGCATTATTTTCCTCATAGTAAAATTATCTGCAAAAAGCTCCTCGGGGGTGATCGCCGTGTGAATTCAGAGAGAGGGGGTGTGGAAAGGTGCGCCGGCTGGAGCGCTGTTAGGTCGTGTGCTTCCGCCAAAGATCCGAAGATCATTCCGCCAGATCTGAAGATCACTCCGCCAAAACATGCACAGGAGCGTCTTTGCACCTTACGAACAAGATACATTCTGAGTGGTCGTTCGTATGGCGAATTTGTTCGTAAGTTGCTTCCGTGCTATATTTTGTATGCAATGTATGTTTAAGTCAAAAACTGAACAGGGAAGTATACAACACAGACGTTCTAACAGTCGTAAAATAAATTCACACTTACTGTAGTTCGACGACATATAGCCTTGGGTCTTCAATAAGCCATGACTTAAGCTGCTGGCTCGTAATTACTGAATTACGTGCTAGCAGTCATTACTTTTTGTGATGTATCGTCTCTTCCTCAGAGCGTCTACTGGGAAGAGGTATTTACTCCCCGCCCACTTACTCTCCGCAGCCAATTGTAAGGGAGCTCGGCGGATCGGGGCCTGAACTCGTTGGCAACAATTGAAGCATAGCTGGGCGCTGATTGAAAAGATTTGGTGTCCGTCGCGTAAACATTCAGCCCTTGAAACCTCCAATGTGTCTGTCTGCGTGCGTATGTGGCGGCACCACGGCTTTCATGGGAATCTCAGCCTGACACTTTTCCCACGCTTGGACAGTATAAAAGAGCAGCCGTTGCGGGAAAGCAGCAGAGAATATCTCAGACGCAGACACACGCCACTCCCAGAGACCTGCTCAGCATCGGACGGAGTTTCACAGCACGACTTGCTCGACTCCACGCCACGATCAAGCTCTGCGAGACATCTGCGCGTCACTTCCCTGGGAGATTTGACAACCTCCATTCAACAAATAGAGATTTGACAAACTATTTAGGTGCGCGTGAGGCACAGTACCCAGCCATGCGCAAGCGAGCTCGGCCAGAAAAAAGGCATGCAATACAAAATATAATTTCCAGCATCTCTGTCCAAATATTTTTTTAAATACAGTACCCACAAAAACGTTCGTATGTGCCATTGTTTGTAACACGAAGTATCGTAAGTTGGGGAACGTCTGTATTTTCAAAATGAATGTATCCCTTAGGGCTGAACGATGTTAAACAAAATCACAACTGATTACTAATCGTAAAAGGCTGTGATTTAGATGAGAGGTTCGGAGCAGGCAGACATGATAGTGTTCAAATTAAAGCCCACCTGCCTGAAGTGCAGGTAATAAATTGCAACCTATCCGTGCTGACAGATTTGCCATTTATGTGCCACTTTTACCTTTTTGTTTTATATTTCCTTCCTCCAATACACCTGATACAAATGATCAGGATCCTCTATCGGGCTTCTGAAGAGCTTGCTGATGAGCTAATCATTTGAATCAGTGGTGTTGGAGGACAGAGACATCTGAAACAAGCCACGTTACAAAACTTCAAGGTTGTTGGTGACCCGTGCCCTAGAATATTCCGGAAGTTTTGTGACTCCACCATTAACTTATACGGCCTGGAGGCGCAGGTTCTTCTGTAAGATGCCATTGACCTACGTAGGTTGCACAATACTTGCTTTTGGCACTTTCCGGGTACATTGTTTCATCCTGGACAGTGGCTCTCACACTCACTAGTCCCCGGCCTCCTTCCTTACGGCTTGTGTACAGTCTCACGGTGCTGGACTTGGGATGGAACCCTCCATGCATGGTGAGGAGTTTTCGGGTCTTAACATCCGTGGTCTGAATCTCTTCCTTTGGCCACCTTATTATTCCTGCAGGGTATCTGATCACTGGCAGGGCATAGCTGTTTATTGCTCGGGTCTTGTTCTTGCCATTGAGCTGGCTTCTGAGGACTTGCCTCACTCGCTGGAGGTATTTGGTCGTCGCCGCTTTCCTTGTTGCTAGTTCGAGGTTGCCATTGGCCTGTGGTATACCGAGGTACTTGTAGCTGTTTTCAATGTCTGCTATTGTTCCTTCAGGGAGTGAGACCCCCTCAGTGTGGACTACCTTGCCCCTCTTAGTCACCATCCGACTACATTTCTCCAGCCCGAATGACATTCCGATGTCACTGCTGTAGATCCTGGTTGTGTGGATCAGGGAGTCTATGTCCTTTTCGCTCTTAGCATACAGCTTTATGTCATCCATGTAGAGGAGGTGACTGATTGTAGCTCCATTTCTGAGGCGGTATCCATAGCCTGTCTTGGCGATTATCTGGCTGAGGGGGTTCAATCCTATGCAGAACAGCAGTCGGGAGAGTGCATCACCTTGGTATATGCCACATTTGATGGGCACTTGCGTTAGTGGCTTGCCATTGGCTTCAAGTGTGGTTTTCCACATCCTCATCGAGTTTGCAACAAAGGCTCTCAGGGTCCTGTTGACCTTATACAACTCCAAGCATTCAGTGATCCATGTGTGTGGCATCGAGTCATATGCTTTCTTGTAATCAATCCAGGCTGTGCACAGGTTGGTATGTCGGGACCTGCAGTCTTGAGCGACTGTTCTGTCAACCAGCAGCTGATGTTTGCCACCTCTAGTATCTCTACTAATGCCTTTCTGTGCTTTGCTCATGTATTGATCCATGTGTCCACTTATCTTAGCCGCAATGATGCCTGACATGAGCTTCCATGTTGTGGAGAGACAGGTTATTGGCCGATAGTTGGAAGGAACTGCACCCTTTGAGGAATCCTTCATGATCAGGATTGTTCGCCCTTCGGTTAGCCATCCTGGGTGAGTCCCATCCATCAGCAACTGGTTCATTTGTGCTGCTAGGCGCTCGTGGAGAGCTGTGAGTTTCTTTAGCCAGTAGGTGTGGACCATGTCCGGGCCTGGTGCCGTCCAGTTTTTCATACCTGAGACTCTTCCTTGTATATCTGCCGCTGTGATGATAACTGGGTTCTGTTCAGGGAGATTATCCTTTCAGAATCACCAGTCATTGTGCACTGCTGTTATGTGCGACCTCCTTCTCCCATATGCCTTTCCAGTATCTTTCAGTTTCCAGCCTTGGAGGGTCTGCTCTGCTGTTAGAACCCTGCCACTGAGCGTACACTTTCGCAGGTTGTGTTGCGAACAGCCTGTTTATTATTCTGGCCTCATTCTCTTTCGTGTACCTCTATAGGCGACTGGACAAGGCCTGGAGCCTTTGTTTGGCAGTTTCAAGTGCTTCAGGTATGGTTATATGCATGTACCTCTTGGGTATTGGCCTTTTATTCACACCTCTCTGGGTCTCCGTCAATTGACTCACATCTTTCCGAGCCGCCTTGATCTTGGCCTCCAACCGTCTTTTCCATGGTGGGTAATGAGTCTCGTGGCTCTCATGGTTGCTCTTGTAGCCGAGCATCTCTAGGATCACTGATGGTGAGGTGTATATCAGCTCATTGCATTCACAGTTTCCATGAGACTTTCAGGTGGTACTTCACATAGCCGTTGTAATTGGTGTCTTCGTTGCCCAGTTTTCATTCTTGCCATGATCTTATCTCTCAGGTCAGTTGCTGCCTCGCTCAGCATTTCATTCATTGGGGCTGGCTTCCCAATCTCATCATTCATTGGGGCTTGCCTCCCAATCTCTGGTTGAACCTCTTCCTCTGATGTGGTAGCCTGGGGCCCTTCACCTCGGAATTTGTGTTGTACCTCATCAATCTTGTTTTGATAGTTGTGATAGCAATTGCCGTTTGTGGATATTGGAACACTGAGCTACTAGTTGTTTCGTGGTCAACCGTGACTGTGGGTTTCGAAGTAACCATTCAGCCCCCATTCTCCGCATGTAACCCCTCTGACTAGGGTTGCTTGAGTAGTAGCATTCCAGCAGAGCCATGTTATTGCAACTCCTCCATCTCCGCTTTGTTGCAGTAGCCCATTTTTCATCAGGGTGCTCTGGTTCCCCAGCACATGACGCAGACCTTGTTTGGCCGGGCGACGTCTGAACCGGCATGTCATTCCATTTATTGTCTCTCATCATTTTTTATGAGGTAGGCATTAGCGTGAAGGGTCTTGCCCAAGGACCCACACTGGATGATGTCATTGTGCTCATTTTCCCTGCCACAAGTGCCTTATCAACTGAGCTATCCAGCCGCATATATATATATATATATATATATATATATATATATATATATATATATATATATATATATATATATATATATATATATTGATGTCACGAGAGGCTGTGTCCTGGAGGGCAAATACATCCCCCTAAGATGGCTCCACCCAGAGAGAGTCTTGGCCCCACCTGGTGGAAGGCAGCAATTAAACCCACACACCTGCAGCTGATCAGGGCTTGATTGGAAAGCAGGGCTCTTAAGGCAGAGAGCCTCTGAGTGTGCAGCTTGGGGAAAGACAAGCTCGATTGCTGTGCTCTGTGGAGAAGTTGATTGCTGCGTGGAACTCATTGCCATTCGGGACCCCACGACTGGACACTGGATTTGAACCTAGCTAAGGTGGCTAGGCTACATGACGAGGACGTCAAGAGGGGTGAGGCCTAGAGACTCTTGTAAAGAACTCCGTCTTCAGTTTTACCTCAGAAGAGACTTTATTTGGATTTAAGTAGCAGAGGAGACTTTATTTGAATTTAAGCATCAGGAGAGACTTTATTTTTTAACAATCGCGGCTAACAATCACCTCGGGCAAAGCAAACTCTTGGACCTGCCAGCACAAGACAAAGCGAGGTGCCAGGCGTTGTAATCATGTCACTGGTGAGCTGACAGCGGCTCGTTGAAATAAAATGAAATTAAAGTGTCTTCTTCGGCTGGCGGAGGTCGGGAGTGGCGGCCCTGCCCCAGCTCTCAACTCGCACGTGACAATTTCGGTGTCATTACTTACGTGAAAGCATCGACTAAATAACGCCTCTGTGTAAAGCTTTTAGGCAAAGGATGGTAGGTAGCAATGGTGGACGGTACCGGGCTCTTTATTTGTAGAATGGTCGTAGAAAGTTACTCTCAGGGAAGTGACACAGCGTGAGAGATGTGTCAGGCTGAGATTCACATGACAGCCGCGGTGTGCACATGTGACGCCACAAATGCAAACCTCGTTCATGTTTCTCAATGATCTCCTTCTTCTCCTTGACGGAGATTATTAGGGGATCATCTTGCATTATTTTCCTCATAGTAAAATTATCTGCAAAAAGCTCCTCGGGGGTGATCGCCGTGTGAATTCAGAGAGAGGGGGTGTGGAAAGGTGCGCCGGCTGGAGCGCTGTTAGGTCGTGTGCTTCCGCCAAAGATCCGAAGATCATTCCGCCAGATCTGAAGATCACTCCGCCAAAACATGCACAGGAGCGTCTTTGCACCTTACGAACAAGATACATTCTGAGTGGTCGTTCGTATGGCGAATTTGTTCGTAAGTTGCT
Source organism: Hippocampus bargibanti (assembly GCF_051943395.1). NCBI lineage: Eukaryota > Metazoa > Chordata > Actinopteri > Syngnathiformes > Syngnathidae > Hippocampus > Hippocampus bargibanti. The sequence continues at coordinate 20,172,144 of NC_142744.1, read as the reverse complement.
TCCGTGCTATATTTTGTATGCAATGTATGTTTAAGTCAAAAACTGAACAGGGAAGTATACAACACAGACGTTCTAACAGTCGTAAAATAAATTCACACTTACTGTAGTTCGACGACATATAGCCTTGGGTCTTCAATAAGCCATGACTTAAGCTGCTGGCTCGTAATTACTGAATTACGTGCTAGCAGTCATTACTTTTTGTGATGTATCGTCTCTTCCTCAGAGCGTCTACTGGGAAGAGGTATTTACTCCCCGCCCACTTACTCTCCGCAGCCAATTGTAAGGGAGCTCGGCGGATCGGGGCCTGAACTCGTTGGCAACAATTGAAGCATAGCTGGGCGCTGATTGAAAAGATTTGGTGTCCGTCGCGTAAACATTCAGCCCTTGAAACCTCCAATGTGTCTGTCTGCGTGCGTATGTGGCGGCACCACGGCTTTCATGGGAATCTCAGCCTGACACTTTTCCCACGCTTGGACAGTATAAAAGAGCAGCCGTTGCGGGAAAGCAGCAGAGAATATCTCAGACGCAGACACACGCCACTCCCAGAGACCTGCTCAGCATCGGACGGAGTTTCACAGCACGACTTGCTCGACTCCACGCCACGATCAAGCTCTGCGAGACATCTGCGCGTCACTTCCCTGGGAGATTTGACAACCTCCATTCAACAAATAGAGATTTGACAAACTATTTAGGTGCGCGTGAGGCACAGTACCCAGCCATGCGCAAGCGAGCTCGGCCAGAAAAAAGGCATGCAATACAAAATATAATTTCCAGCATCTCTGTCCAAATATTTTTTTAAATACAGTACCCACAAAAACGTTCGTATGTGCCATTGTTTGTAACACGAAGTATCGTAAGTTGGGGAACGTCTGTATTTTCAAAATGAATGTATCCCTTAGGGCTGAACGATGTTAAACAAAATCACAACTGATTACTAATCGTAAAAGGCTGTGATTTAGATGAGAGGTTCGGAGCAGGCAGACATGATAGTGTTCAAATTAAAGCCCACCTGCCTGAAGTGCAGGTAATAAATTGCAACCTATCCGTGCTGACAGATTTGCCATTTATGTGCCACTTTTACCTTTTTGTTTTATATTTCCTTCCTCCAATACACCTGATACAAATGATCAGGATCCTCTATCGGGCTTCTGAAGAGCTTGCTGATGAGCTAATCATTTGAATCAGTGGTGTTGGAGGACAGAGACATCTGAAACAAGCCACGTTACAAAACTTCAAGGTTGTTGGTGACCCGTGCCCTAGAATATTCCGGAAGTTTTGTGACTCCACCATTAACTTATACGGCCTGGAGGCGCAGGTTCTTCTGTAAGATGCCATTGACCTACGTAGGTTGCACAATACTTGCTTTTGGCACTTTCCGGGTACATACAAAACAAAACATTTGGTAAAAATAAACATTAGGACATTTGTGAACAAGAGAAAAAAAAATCACATTTAATTGATATCAAACAGGAGTTCAATGAAATATCATCTGACAATGGGCTCTTACAAAAGAAATATCAGGAACCTAATCAGTGCCACAACAACCTTTGCACTTGCACTTTTTTAACCATTAATAAATTAACAAGAGTAAAATAAAGACAAGATTCCGCAAACAGAGTCCAGGTGACACATTTTTCTTCAAAAAGTTGTCCATGAAAGAAAGTGAAAGCACTTTACAAGCAGATATGTGAGTATATGGATTCAGAACTCATGTTTGATCATACAAGTCAAAGGTAAAAGGGGGAAAAAAAATACCACCTCCATTTTTATTCACTTTACATGAAGAGTTTAATTAACATGGAAGATGATTAACTGCTGAATGGTTTTGTTTTTTATTCATTAAAAAATGTTTTTAAATATTTTGTTGTTAAACATCGTTACCCTTTACACAAGAACTACAGCAAAATATAGACTCTTTTAGCTGTTACTTTGACAAGAGTTAATTGTGCAATCGAGGAAATATAAGGCCTGAGTCTGAATTAGTGGTTTTCATTACTTTACAATCACAGCTGTTGTTTTGAAAAGCAGGCCCTTGATCACTAGGAGTGTGTCAGGACCTCTTCACTGGGATGTTGAAACTATTTCCATCCTTGAGACATGGTACATTTACAGATTTTTTAAATGAAAAAGAGTCAATGAAATGGTAAATGACATAATACTTGAAATACGTCTGTGTAAGCTCTCAGTCGTACAGGAGTGGTCCATCGATGAAAAGGGTTCTTCAGCCGTCATCTGTACTTTTTTGAATGTGTCGGACATTTCGCTTCTCATCCATGAGGCTTCGTCAGCGAACTAAAAACCCCTTTTTTTAGTTCGCTGATGAAAAAAACCTTTTTTTTTAGTTCGCTGATGAAGCCTCTTGGATGAGAAGCGAAACACCCGACACCTTCAAAGAAGTAGAGATGATGGCTGAAGAAACCTTTTCACGATCTAACATAGCTTGGAAGATGATCCTGTGAGATGAGTTGTAAGATTGAATTCGAACCAAAAAAAAGCATATTAGCATCAGGGTTCAGCATAATATGCGCTTATGTTCGACACTCAGTGTGTTGGAGCTTTAAATGTTCAACATAACACATTTTTGTATTTTTTTTTTTTTAAATCAGAGATGCTTTTCTCGATTTTGAGTTATTTTTTGTGTGTGCGATGATTCTGAATTGGATCTGTCCTTGCTTTGGCTGTAACAATTTAGCCGTGGTAATATAGTATCTAATATTTAGTCATATTTCTCAACTAAGGCTTAGGTGCAGAAACAGGTGGATTTTTGTTGTTTTTTTAGCTTTAAAATCTAAACTGTGCAAGCTTTTATAGGTCGTATAAAAATGTCCAAAACGTGATGTGCTTGAAAGAAAGCAGAGACAAAGTTTTAATTCGGCGCCAATCACATATGTAGGGACATGGCATTGGGTGCATCACGAAAGCTGACCATTGCTGAGTCTGGCTCCGAGACCTGTAACATTGAACAGAAAGAATGTAGCCAATCAAGAAGAAAGAACCTCAACTGAGGACACACAAAGCCTCCATAAAATAATACAACCATGTCCGACCAGATGTCATATTTTGTACAAACATGTTTGCCAGACGGCAAAATGTAGTTTACAATGCAAGTCTTTATTGACAACATCAGCATTTTACTACCTTCCCGCCTCCTGTCCCTTCAAAAACATTCAGGAAACACCAACGCAACAGTACTGGTCATGTTTAATTTTTTTTCTTTTTTTTGTCACAGCACAATGGAATCGACGAGGTTTCCATCTTGCAGGATTCTAGCTCGTTGGTAGAACAGAAACATTTTTCTGTGTCATCATTATTGGCACACAGCACACACAGATTGAACAAAACTGTAGAATGACAGGTTTTGTGTGTGTGTGTGTGTGTGTGTGTGTGTGTTTGTGTGTGTGGTCTGTCATGGTAAACAACCTTTTCAAAATATGACAAATATTGATGTGTGTACTGGGCCTTACACAGCCTGTGCACCTCCATTGTGTTCACAGTCCACATTCAGGCCGCAGTAGAACATGTTTTTAAGTGTCAAGAGGTTTTGTGTGCAAAAAAAGTCACGGATTCCTTCCTTTACCCACCCAACAACACCCCGACTTCCTGGGGTGCTTGTGGAGTGCGAAGCAGAGCTTAGCTGCTCCCTTGACATCAACCGGAAACACCCGCCTGCCCGCTCCGGTTTGAACTCAGAGGCTGGTGATGATCTGCATCTGTCCATCAGCAGAGGCGTCCCCCTCTTGGTTGCTGGGTGGTGCTGGGGGCAAGCAGCTGTCACTGGGCACACGGTTTATGTGGTAGTAGGAAAGCGGGGGCGCATCCCCGAGCTCGGGCATGCTTTTATGATATGCGTCCTCGCTGTTGCTGCGGGAGGAGTGGGAGAGCTCGTCCTCCTCTTCCTCTTCGGGGGGGTACGGTGAAGCGGAGGGCGAGTCCCTCAGGTTGGGCATGCTGGTGTAGAGCGAGTCTCTGTTGTTTTTGTTGCTGGCGTCTTCCCCAGGCGTCACTGTGTCCACTTGACCCTCCAACTGCTTTGGAGCCTTTTGGGCATTGTAGAGCAAGGAGTGAGTCCTCTGTGGCAGGAGGGGGGCTTCCATGGCCTCCTTGTGGTGGGGCTGCAGAAGCAGCTCCAGGGGCACATGGCCTTCTCGCTCACTTGCTCTCTGCGGGGACGATGCCTCGACATGATCCGCTTGGAGGGTGTCGTCCTCGCTGCCACCGCCGAATCCCCCGCCGCGGTCTGGGGCCGCCCTGGTCTGTCGGGCCAATGCCAGGTCTCGATCTCGCTGGGCACCGCCGCCGCCACGGCCTCTTGGCACGACGCGGGGCCGCAGGTTATTGTGTACTATCTTAGATATGATCATCTTCTCAAAGGCGGCGTCGTCCAGGTTGAGGCCCCCTATGTCAGGCTGGGGGGCACGGACGGCGACGGCTTCATAGTTGTCTTCTCGCAGGGAATAGCTGTTGTTGAAGTTTCCGTTGAGGGGGAGGGTGTCCATGGTGCTGATGTCCCGGCTGTTGCTCAGAGACTGCTGTCCTGCAACAAATGACAGATGACAACACGTGAGATGATTTTCTGCTTCCAAAACGAACTCACTTCTTGAAAACACCAATCCGCATTCACTTGATACTGCTCGGGACACTTTTTTGAAGACCCCATTCCTTCCAAAAGAAGGTCTCCGCTCTTATGGCTTGAGCCAATAATGCCATGCCCACAAACACAATTTTTTTAAAGCATTACTTGGTGACAATGAGTAAAAATAAATACAGTCAATAAACTAAAAGAAGTTGAAGTTGCCCCACGGAAGTAATCGTTGTCGTTAAATTAGTAATCGTTGTGTCGGCTGACTTGACTTCGAAATTAGGCCAATCGCAAAAATGTGCTGCCACTCACTGGTGTCAATGTCAAGGCCCCCGGGGGCCAGATCTGGCTTGCCATGTCATTTTGCGTGGCCCACGAGGGCAAATCAAACATGTCAACTATTCCTCGATGCGTGCTAAAGTTGGAACCAAAGTTTAAAATTGTCAGATGTCATCCATCGCCCCACAGAGATATCGCAGGCATGATCTCATTACATACTACATTAATGGAAGTAATGGCTAAACTAACATTTATTTTTGACTACTGATTGCAAACCTAGCGAACCACGAATTTGTTGTGCACTGTTTATGCATGTGGACGTGATCAACCTTTGTACCATTTCTTCAAATTCACAGTCAAAATGGCTTAGGATAGGAGGCGAAACGTCCGACACCTTCAAAAAAGTACAGATGACGGCTGAAGAAACCTTCTCTTCGATGGACCACTCCTGTACGACTGAGAGCTTACAGTGTAAGCTCAGCCTGACACAGACTTATAAATGAAATGTATTATTATTATTTAATATTTACTGGATACCATATACTGGTGTAGAAGGTGCACCGGAGTATAGGGCGAACCCCCAATGAATGGTGTATTTTTTTTACAAAGCTAAGGTGCACCAGACTATAAGGTGAATGAAAAAGGTTTTCCAAATAGAATATCTGGATATATAAATGTTTTCCAAATATAAGGCATTATAAGATGCTACAGTACGGGCTGGGGTTACACACTACTTTAGAATAATAATAATAATACAGTAAAGTCTCGTTATATCGATATCGGATATATCGATAGTCCCGGTTATATCGATACTATTTCTATGCACGCACTGAGAAAATTACATGCAAACAGGGTCGGATATATCGATAGTCCCGGTTATATCGATATTTTTTCGGACTCCCTTGAATATTGATATAACGAGACTTTACTGTAATAATAATAATAATAATAATAATAATAATAATAATAATAATAATAATAATAATAATAATACATTTAATTTACAAGCGCCTTTCAAAGCACCCAAGAATACTTTACAATTAAAAGAATAGTAAACACCAGAACAATAAAACCATAAATAAAATGATTTTAAAAAAGTGCTGATCAATCTGAAATGTGAATTCAATTTTAAACAGTTGACGTGGGATTTGAAGGTGAGAAGAGAGTCAGTATTCTTCTACATGGGGAAATGGAGTCAGTGGCTGCTGACAATAGTTGTGAGACCTGTTGTGTCTCAATATTACTTCACATATAAGGCGCACTCGCATACAAGGCGCAGGGTCATCTTTTGAGGAAAATCAACGCTTATGGGTGCGCCGGAAAATACGGTATTTATGTATGGATAAAATGAAAGTAAAAAGCCAATATGAAAATTAGATGAACAATACCATCTAAGTCAATGATACAGTATATTCAGTAATATATAATACAGTAAAATATACAATAAAATATGAAAGTGTATCATAAAAAAAACTGTGTTTGTGGACATGGGCTAAGAATTGATCCTGGACAATATCGACATCACACGGAGAGGTGGCTTGACGCAATGAAACCAAAAGGATCATACATACATTCAAGCATGAGGTGAAGCATGTCAACAACACAGCAGCGCACAAAAGCAGACACAGACAAAATGACGAAAGAAAGACAAAAATACAAGCGTGCAGAACATTCACAACAAATAAAACATTGCAGCCCTGAAAACTGTTTGGGGAAGGCCTGCCACCTCTACACACAAACCCCCCCACCCTGAAAAAAAATACAGGCATGATACGACAAACACACACACACACACACACACACACACGCACACGCGCACACACACACACACACACACACACACACACACACACACACACACACACACACACACACACACACACGCACAGACAGGCACGGTGCAATGACTCACTTCGCCATCACTCACATCAAGTGTGTCTGCTCAGGCTATGTGCCTTAAGCACAGCTGACGTGCAAAAAAGTGGGAAAACAAAGACATCCGTTTTCAAAATTGCAGCAGAAACAAAGAAACAGACACAAAAAATGTTCAAAATCAAACAAAAAAAAGTTGGAAAAGAGGAAAGAAAATAAATGCTCTGGATTCAGTTGGCTCGCGTCCTTGGAATGAAAGATAACAGAATGCTTTGTTCAGATTTTCGTGTGTGTGTGTGTGCGCGTGTGTGTGGGCCACTTTTGAAGGAGGACAAAAGCAAGGACGACTGAATCCTGGACTCAGCAGGTAAAGGAAAAAAGCTCAGCGGTAAGCGAACGTCTGCTAGCTGCAACGATTCCACGCTCCCAACCCTCACTTTTGATTGACACCTGACTTTTTCCTTCTTTTTTTTGAAGGCACACATGCACATGCACACGCACGCACACTTGCTCATTCGCCTTTTCAAGTGTCAAATTTAAGCACTTTCAAGAGCCATTTTGAGAGCTTTTCTTGCTGCATATTTCTACAGAATACAGGAGCAAACTGTCATTTGGACATCGTAAAAGAGGAACCCGCTGCCATGTAACGCAGCATAGAAATAGCATTCACGTATTCCTCACTTTCCTAATCTTTTTATTTTGTATTTCATTGTGTCCTTTCAAATGAATGGAGAGATAATTTCCGATAGTGGAATCACACTATTCACACCACAAATTGTTTCGACACGACTGAATATCAATGCATGATTTATATCAAACTTGTTTTTACTGGAATTGTATATACAGTAATTATATTATTATTACTATTATTCATGATATATAATAATTAATATATACATCTACATATATATATATATATATAGCAAGGACGACTGAATCCTGGACTCAGCAGGTAAAGGAAAAAAGCTCAGCGGTAAGCGAACGTCTGCTAGCTGCAACGATTCCACGCTCCCAACCCTCACTTTTGATTGACACCTGACTTTTTCCTTCTTTTTTTTTGAAGGCACACATGCACATGCACACGCACGCACATTTGCTCATTCGCCTTTTCAAGTGTCAAATTTAAGCACTTTCAAGAGCCATTTTGAGAGCTTTTCCTGCTGCATATTTCTACAGAATACAGGAGCGAACTGTCATTTGGACATCGTAAAAGAGGAACCCGCTGCCATGTAACGCAGCATAGAAATAGCATTCACGTATTCCTCACTTTCCTAATCTTTTTATTTTGTATTTCATTGTGTCCTTTCAAATGAATGGAGAGATAATTTCCGATAGTGGAATCACACTATTCACACCACAAATTGTTTCGACACGACTGAATATCAATGCATGATTTATATCAAACTTGTTTTTACTGGAATTGTATATACAGTAATTATATTATATAGGTATTCATGATATATAATAATTTATATATATAAAAAAAAAAAAAAATCCTCGTCTCACCCACCATGGGTGGTGTCTGTCCCCATTTCAGCTCGGGTCCTCTACCAGAGGCCAGGAAGCTTGAGGGTTCTGCGCAGTATCCGTGCTGTTCCCAGCACTGCGCTTTTCTGGACCGAGATATCCGATGTTGTTCCCGGGATCTGTTGCAACCACTCGTCGAGTTTGGGGGTCACTGCCCCGAGTGCTCCGACCACCACAGGCACGACTGTCACCTTTACCTTCCAGGCTCTCTCCAGCTCCTCTCTGAGCCCTTGGTATTTCTCGATTTTCTCATGTTCCTTCTTTCTGATGTTCCCATCACTCGGGACCGCTACATCCACGACAACGGCTTTCCTTTCCCCTTTATCTATGACCACGATATCTGGTTGGTTGGCCATTACCATCTTGTCAGTCTGTATCTGGAAGTCCCACAGGATGCATGGTGAGGGGTTTTCGGGTCTATCTATCTATCTATCTATCTATCTGTTTATTGCCCGGGTCTTGTTCTTGCCATTATCTATCTATCTATCTATCTATCTATCTATCTATCTATCTATCTATCTATCTATCTGTACAGTATTTTCCGGCGTATAAGGCACACCAAAAGCCTTGATTTTCTTTTCTTCTTTTCTTCCCCTTTCTTCTTTTTCTTGATTTTCACGCGCACACACACACACACACACACACACACACACACACACACACACACACACACACACACTCGTTTTTATGCTTCTGGGGACCACCCTTTCTGAAACGTTTTTTTAATGTTTTCTTTATGGGGACCAGGTTTTTTTGTCCCCATACGTCAAATGGTCCCCAGGACGTGACTGTGTAAACAGGTTTTTGTCCCCATAACCACATATAAATGAGAGCACACACACACACACAGAAACCCTTGCAGCACTTTTTTTTGACCTTGAGAAGGCAGCTTGAGTGTTTTGTTTGTCGCTGTTGTTTTCCCGAGCATTGGCGCTAACCTTCATATGCTCGCTCTCATTTGATGTGCTTTGATTTCCCAAGAGGATTTTCTGAGGCGGCTAGGCTTTCTGTGGCGAGCTGACATTTTAGTGGCGGCTAGCTCGGTAGAATAAAATGAAAAAAAAAGCTCACAAAAATACAAACACGTGACAGCTGGTGAACATGAAATAGATTTTTTTTTTTCATCAGACAAGAAAAGAAAAAAAATAGTACAGGGGTTAGAAAAGGTCAGATGATTATCAGACCTGTCCTTCTAAATTTGTATGTGTTTATGCATTGGCAGCTATTGCACGATATGAGAGTTTTGTAGGTGGGTGTTGTGGGGAGTGCCTGGGAAAGATCTGAGTGGACTTCGTTACAGCTGCACTCTGTGAATCAATCCAAAGAGAAATTCATCCAAGATGTTTGCGATGGTTGTACGGCATGAGGAAGAACATCTGCCGAACATTACTTAGTATTAATACACTCATAAGACATGACGATCTGAACCCCTCATCGCTCTTTCACCCGCGAGGCGTTAAATGTAACGATTATAGTAGAGCAAATGTGAAAAGAAGCTCACGTCTCCCGCCGCAACTTTCCTATTTAGGAATCCATCATTTGGTTTCCAGGAAAACGGCACACCATATGTTAGATTGCTTTTTGATCGACTCATAAATACGGCCGTAAATGTGGCTAACGGTCCTCTAGAGACAGAAATGTTTAATCGAAATCACCCGTTCCGACTTGAATGTACGTCATTTACTTCAGCATATGCACTCTCAATTTACGAGGGTTCCAGCTAAAGACGACATATATGGATTTATAACTTTACTTCAGCTTTAGCATCAGTTAGATTAACGAAACATACTCTATACGTTACGAATTCTGACAAATCAGCCGAGCACGTAGGCACATCCTGTCCAATGTTGTGACCCTTCCAGCGTTCTTATTTGAAAACTGGTTGTTTCTCAATAAAGAAGACATGAGTATGTTCTCATGAACTCGCCTCGTACTGTCTTCCGAAGAACACACTCAAGAACGTACTTCTTCATAAATTGAAACAATATATTTTTGTGACCATATGGTGCACCGTATAAAAAGGCGTAATGTGAGTTACGGGTGCTATATCTGCATTTAATACATACACAGGACATCTCATTGCATGCGGTCTTGGTAAAAACGGACGCTATCTTAACTCATTCACTGCCATTCACAAATTTATTGTCTGGCAGTGAATGAGTTAAACAATGCGATCGATTGCATGCATGCACGCGAGTGTATGTTTTTAAAAATAGATGTGGGAGCAAAACTGGTTTGAGGTGTTTAACAATGCAGTCTTTTCATTAATCCTTCTTATCAAGTCCATTAAAATCTTATTAACTTATTCACTTACATACAATATGAAAAAAATGTGTTTACTGTAGTGCCAGGGTTTTTGTCATTTTCACTCAAATTGCAGGACCCACAGAATATTGAGTTTTAGAACTACATAAACATTCAATGCAGCGTAAGAAACCTTGGACTCTCTTCTTTCATCAGAAAAAAAGAGCTAATTCCTAAATAATATGGGTCTGGAGTTATCTGAGCTCGAAACGGGGGTGGCTGAACAAAATACAATCTGTACATAGATATTGATTCATATCGCGCTGACGCTGTAACTAAGCACTAACATGGACAAAAGGCAATTGCTGCCCCCTCATGACAGGGAAAAAACATTGCCAGAGGTCTGATCAGCACTTTATCGGTATACTCCCCTCCATAAGAAAAAGCAAAGCCTGAACAAATTCGGGAATGGCGCTACATGTCATACTTTTCAATTCCTGAAAAATACGAGAAGCAGTAAATGAGTTAAACATTAAACATTCAAAAACTCCAAACTAAAAATTATAATAAGAATTTAAACAATGTGAAAATAAATACAGAGCCCTCATTGGATAAGTTTCTCAACTGCTGTTTGAGGGTTGTCTGCCATAAAAGCATGTCAAAAGAAGAGGATAAATTGTTCAAAGGTTCTCTGCCAGGATATGTGATGAATTTTGGATGATGTTGTTTTGAGCATTGTATTATATTTCGATTGTTTTTTTTTTGTCGACATTTTGACTTCATTGTGCAGCGATTGAATGACCTAACCGAGGACGGCTATTAAGCTTGTATTAAGTTGAACTCCTCGCATTTGTAACACGATTGGCCTTTCATTATGCTGCTGTTGCTTTCCTCCATTCTCTTTTATCATCAAATGGGGAGAATACCTGAGGGCTATGACCATGTGCCCGCGCAGCATCACGCACATCCTTTCTTCCCTATGATTTCCTTTTTTCATGTCCCTTTTGGCTGTGCTAGCATGGAATTAGGTCACCACAGACATAAGTAAACATCAACTAAATACAAGTTCCAAAGTGATTCTCGCCACTGACTGATATCTGTGGCACACAAGATTGGGATCATATCAAACATCCAAATGAAAAAGAGTCAATGAAATGGTCAATGACATAATACACATTGAAATACGTCTGTGTTCTCAGTCGTAGAGGAGTGGTCCATCGAGGAAAACGTTTCTTCAGCCGTCATCTGTACATCTTTGAAGGTGTCAGATGCTTCACTCCTCACCCGAAGAGTCAGTAAACTAAAGTTGTGCTGGTACCCAGGCCCTATATCCCTATTGGACAGAGGTGGTCGTGCCAGACCTCTGCTCTGATAGGTCCCTGTGCCTGACCCCTTTTGTAAAACAGCAAAACCATTCACTAAATCACCATGGTGGTTTAAGGTTTAATTTAGACTGCACTTACAGCAGACTTCTTAGGCCACACAGGCTTAGTCATGCCAATGAGGTAAACCAGGGCCAGGGATAGAACATTTGAGGTAATCAGATTGGCTAATGACACCGGGACCTACCAGAGCAGAGGTCAGGCACGACCACAACTGGCCATTAGGGATATAGGGCCAGGGTACCAGCACCACTTCGGTGAACTGATAATGTTCTTCGGGTAAGTAGCGGAACGTCCGACACCTTCAAAGAAGGACAGATGGCGGCTGAACAAACATTTTCATCAACTCATTGTAATACTTTTTTTACATTTCTTTTGTGTACCTACCCTGTAATAATAATATGAAGGTCCCCTGTGTAAAATTGTGATGATCTTAATTGCCAATGATAGAAAATGAAATTTCAAAGTGTTTTGCAATTTTCTTTTGCTCGATGTCGCAGGGTTGCTATGGCCTATCCCATCAGTCTTCGAGCACAAGGTGGGGGACACCCTGAATCGGATGCCAGTCAATCGCAGGGGACACAGAGACAAACAACCATTCATTCTCACACTCACGCCTAGGGACAATTTAGGGTGTTCAATCAGCCTGCCATGCATGCTTTTGGAATGCAGGAGGAAACGGGATGACCCGGAGAAAACAGTCAAACTCCACACAGGGAGGCCTGGATTTGAACTCAAGACTTCTGCATTGTGATGTCGGGGTGCTAACCACTCAACCACCGGGCTTCCACTTGACTCCCGGGCCTTATTTATTTATTTGTTTCTTGATTTATTTACATTTTTTAAAAGGATAGATGCAACTAGATGTAAATCAATATATTATTTTTTTTACTGCTTCCAAATTGGCCCTCATTTCGAGCATGTCACTGTAATAACTGTATAATAACAATAATCACTGTAATAATAACAATAATATAATATGTAACATACTTTTATCATTCATGAATTCTGAGCAAGGTTCGGTAAAATGTGGCATTTGTTCTGACCTGTCAGCTGTATATGCAAGTGAATGGTAAAATCCATCTTGCGAGAAAACAAGTGACTACACACATGAAGCCATCTCTGATTTAAAAATGGTGCTCATCAGTGGGCATTTTAGTCTCTCTGCCTAATCCCTCATAACAGGTTTGCTCACGAACAAATCAAAAGTGCAGGAAGACGGCGGAGGCATTGGGCGCACACCTGGAGAGTGAAAGGTCGGTGGAGAAGGCGTGTTGCACACCACCGTCTCTGCCAGCAGATTGTTATAAGGGTTAGTGTCGTGGGTGCGGAGGAGGGGGTTAGTGAGGAGGTAGTTGCCAGCCATGCCTAAAATAACAGAAGAAAAAGAGAAAGAGAGAAATGTCAAATAAACCCTGTTAAACACACAGCTTGTTGATTGATTTTTACAGAGAACATCCTTTTTCTAAACTTCGTAAGGCACGCACTCCCTCCGACGGCCTGACAATGTCACGATCTGGTTGGCGACCAACGGGTGGTACTGTCGGCCCTGCCTGCCCCTGCACAGGTGTTGGTCGTTCCAATCAGTGGCAGTTAAAAGGACTCCCGGCACGACCATTGGTTGTCAGGTCATTGTATGTGTTTGCTTCACCCTGTCAGATTTTGTTCCTGCTGACTATATTTAATACAATTTTTCAATTACACCCTGCTGCTCCCTCCTGCCTGCTTGTTTGGGATCCACCACCATCACCAGCGTGACAGACATGCTGACGCATGACAAACGTTGGCATCACGAATCAACCAAATATATGGAAAAAAGCTTGATACAAAAATCGTACAACCCTGTTCAAATGCTGAATTTATTAAGTTACCGTATGTTACGGTGTACAATGCGCACCCAAAAGCTTTAATTTTTTTCAAAGATGACGCTGCGCCCGTGCGCCTTATATGTGAAGTAACACTGAGCCATAACAGGTCTCACAACTACTGTCAGCAGCCACCGACTCCATTTCCCCCTGTAGCGGAAGTAGTGCGTAACCCCAGCCTCTACTCCAGCACCTTATAATGTGGTGTGCCTTATATTTGGAAAACTATTATATATTTACATATTATAATTGGAAAACTTTTGTAATTCGTTGAAGGGAGGCCTTATAGTCTCGTGTGCCTTATATATGGAAAATGTTTTGCAAATACACTATTCATGGGGGGTGTGACTTATACTCCAGTGCGCCTTATACACCGAAATTTACGGTGACTGTGATGCTACTTACATCTATTTTCTAAACCGCTTTATACTCGCAAGGTTCACGAGGGGTGCTAGAGCCTATCCCAGCTGTCATCGGCCAGCCGGCGGGGGACACCCTTAACTGGCCAATTGCATGGTACACAGAGAGACGAACAACCACCCGCGTTCAAAAAAGATCAGCTGTACTCGTAGGCTTTTCTCGGCATTTTATCGTCAGTGTTTCCAACCAAGACTTGGTCCATGGGAGAGCCCCCCAGTCTGAGACGTACAGTAAAGTCTCGTTATATTGATATCGGGTATATTGTACTTTATACATATTATATTGTATAGTACTGCATATTACGATACTATTTGCATTTCCTGGCAAATTTCTACTCTTTTATGTATAATTAGTTCCGTGTAGTACGATACTGGGTTATTGCGATAATCCGGTTACTACGGTGCCCTTTTCATCTCCCACCAGCAAAAGTAAAAAGCAGTACAAAAAAAAGCAGTACAAAAGCAGTTTAAATTGAATCGATATTTGCTTAAGGGTTTCTATACAGTAGCACCATTAGCGATATCTGTATCGGTCACACCGTTGGTCACGTGACCAGCTTTCGTGTCTTGCACAGTGTAGCAGAGCTGCAATAGCATCTGAAACATACTGTAGTCTTCTTATACAGTATACAATTGTTCAACACCAATTTCAACTCAATTCAATGTGGAAACGTAAGAATTGTGACCTCGGAAGGAAGTGCAAGGCAATAGTGGCTGTCGAGGAGAATCCAACAAGGAGCAAATCCTCCGTCGTGAAAGAGTTCGAGGTGCCGCAGAATACTTTATCAACGTAAGTAATGTAAATATTGCAGGTTTTGTTTTCCATACCTGTATTTAATTGTGTTGTATTCAGATATCTTTATCACTTGCAATAATCACTGTTTTTCATACAGTATGTACATGCTGGCGTTCGTGGTTTCTTTCGTGTGTATAGAACAATGTCGAGTGCTACTCAGAGTCACGATTGCAAGAGTGCATTATGAAAATAATAAATGACGTTTTTATTAAATGCAAAAGTTTATTTTTCACTTCACTACAGGACAAAAGCATGCTCGATACGCAATCCATGAACTCACGGAGAAAATTACATGCCATATCAATTGCCCCCTTTCAATGCGGTTCGGCGCAGGATCGGATATGTCGATAGTCCAGTTATATCGATATTTTTTCCGACTTCCGAGAATATCGATATAACGAGACTTTACTGTATATCACTGTTCGGGTAACATTGCAAAAGTGAAGACACTCAACATCCAGGGAGAGAAAATTGATTGGATCCGTAAAACTGACAGAAATATGAAAAATAAACTCATCAGTGAAGGGAAAGCAGAAAAAATGCCCAAAAATGCCTATTAATCTACTTTGTAAGCCGATCGCCCCTTTGGCAAAACAACAAAGTTTGGGGACCACAATGCCGAGATCGCCGCTACAATCCCGCACAAAATCCAAATAAATCCAATTTAGCATTGAGCTTGAAATTGACGCACCCCAGCAACACTTGTTTGAAATGAAGATCACACTTGGGAGGCATAAAGATGTTGCCCTTCGCGAGGCATTATGCAAACAAGCCCTCAAACAATATTAGCGCAACATGTTTTGACAACACGATAATCCGCAGCGTTTCTGCGAAACAAATTCCGCCATAGAAAAGCATCCAGTCGAGACGCAAGACAAAATACTGCATTCTTATCACCCGCCACATGCTGTTTGTGTAAAGAATATAACGAGTCATCTCGCTCATGTAGATTCTCTCTACTGGCATACGTTTTTTTATTTGTTATTAGTTTTTTTTGGGGGGGAGGGGGTGAGATTTGTAATTACGTTCCAAATCTGCAGCAGCGCAGTGGGAGCTTTGGCAATGCCGGATTCATCCCACAACATGCTCTGACCTCCTCCTGACTCACTCATCCCCTCCCCGCCTTCCTCCTGACAAGCTCTGCAGGCTGCAGATGATTGAGAAGAGGCATCTCTTGTCACCAATACCGCCATTTCAACCTATCAGGCCTGGAATAGAACTTTTTTTTCTTTTAAAGATGATCCCAACAGCAGCATGATACAGCGGCAGCTCTGGACTTTGTGATGCATTATTGTGTGCTATTTTTGAACACTTAATGCTAAGAGAGCGGGAAAAAAACCCTCCTTCTTACCGCCGCCTTCATGAAAGCGACAAAGAGCGAGCTCCGTCTCACAGGAGAATAAAGTTTGGCGGGCTTGCTTACCCTGGTTGAGCGTGGAGGTGCTGTTTATGTCTCCCGAGATGAAGGAGGACTCCGACTGTTTCCTCACCGTGTCGTTCCACATGCGCCTGATGCGGCTCTGCATGCACATGAAGGGAGACACGGATCAACAGGGTGTCGCCGTGAGCATTTAGTGGCTCACCGCCGTCAACGCTACTGATCTAAAATGGACACTTGAAAGGTTTTAGCACTCTGTGGTTCACTTTTAGCAGGTATTCCCATAAGAGATTTTTAAATTGATGTGAATTAGTGCAACCTCAAATGAACCACTTCTGAAATTCATTTCCGACAAATAAAGTATCCTTTGGTCACTATCTTTTCCTGCAACTTACAGTGACAGGTAGAACAATGAAAGACTCTTGCACCAGACGGGAAGGTACAACAAACCTACGGTTTCACATTCAGAGTTTGTGGCAATTCTTTTTGGGTGTGCACTGTGAGATTTCTCTCATGTACAATAATATGTGCCTTGGCTCCTAAAAGTTTGGGAAAGTCCAAAATAGTCCTTGGTATCGATGCTCCAGTCACGTCTAAATCCGGAATATTTGCCTCCACTATCCCCTTTTGACTTATATTTGGAGGAGGGCTTAAAGTATGGTGGGATGACTTCTCCGTGTAAGCTAACCACAGAATAGGGGTAGGAAAGTTAATACACTACACACACACACACTTTTTGTCTTCAAAATCTTTTTCTCTGATTGTTCTCGTCCGCCCTGCTCTTTGTCATTTTCTCTGGTCAAGTGTGTCGTGTCCAGTGTCAAGTGCTTCTTTGGCTGATAAATTGTATTTTCTATTTAGCATCCTGGTTTCTTTCACTCTAGTCTACATAACTTTTCCCTTATGTTTTTATATTAATTTGTCCAGAAACGTACAGGATAATGCTAGGTTGAGGAACAGGCTTTGTTCTTCCACTGCAGCCTGAAGTTACAATTATCAATGAACACTTGCACACATTTTTGGCTTTCCACTCCTATTATTGCTTCATTAGAATGTATAATAATAATAATAATAATAATAATAATAATAATAATAATAATAATAATAATAATAATAACACATTTCATTTATAAGCGCCTTTCAAAACTCTGAAATATATATATATATATATATATATATATATATATATATATATATATATATATATATATATATATATATATATATATATATATATATACATATACAGTAAAGTCTCGTTATATCTATATTCAAGGGAGTCCGAAAAAATATTGATATAACCGGGACTATCGATATATCCGACCCTGTTTGCATGTAATTTTCTCCGTGCGTGCATAGAAATAGTATCGATATAACCGGGACTATCGATATATCCGATATCGATATAACGAGACTTTACTGTATAACATTTTTGGCTCATTATTACCCTTGTTATATGAAATTGTTGTTTTTCAAGTTGGTTTAGATTTCTTTCCATTACAAATATTGGTATGTAATTATTGTTGAGATATATCACACCTAAAACTATGCAGATTATAATATGGATAGTTATTCTTTGGAATATACAGTGTACCCGTTTGCTATTTGTGATTACAGACATATGCCAAGACCCAAGCCCTGGACGACGAGGGAAGCAAAACAAGGATATCGTGGTACATAAAATTGAGATTACGGTTAGATTTAATAGGTTCTTTGAACAGAATGCACTGCGCTCTTTTGGTTCTACCCGTCCATACATTCGCATTATTTACCTTTTTATGATTTACCTTTGGCCAAAAACAAACAAACCACATTTTCCACACTGTCAACTGCACAACTGCAATATCGGACATTGTATTTTAAATGTTCTGTAAAGTGTTTTGTTACAGCTGCGGCACTTGTGAAAACTTGTATAACTCAAGCTGCATTGTATTATATCATATTCCATTTAGTGAAGCTCCATCTAGTGGATGCATACCTCAACCGCAGCCAGCCATGTAGCTTCTTTTTATGAGACTTAAAATGGCTGTGCCCCATAAATGAAAACATTTTCAAAATAGGCCATTCACTGAAACTGCGCCTCTTACTCCAAAGGGGCTTAGAGGGCGGAAAATACGGCATATTACCGAACGGTTGTTCAAGAATGGAATTAAAAATCAGATTGAATTACAGACACATTTTACAAGCACATTCTGACCTCGGTGTTTTTTTTTAACCTCATCTCCAAGAGTCCCTTTTAAAAGACAAATGCGGCCCAAGTTGAGCACATTTGTTTTCCCACTGGTCTACTAGATGCTGGGGCTAGAGCTCTGAGGGGTCAATTTCGCGGGAGAAGTAAGCACTGTCAGCTGTTAAACTTCACAAGCGCTTTCTGCCCCACCTCAGACCCATTTCCGTGCCGAGACCTTCCACGTCATGTAGTTCTGACAAAGTGGAAGAAGACGCGGAAAAAGTTCTCTTCGTCCTCTGCCGACCCACACCCACTCTCTGCGGCTCTTTAATCTCCTGACCACTTTGTCTTATTGAACAGTTTTAGTACGTTTGTGCTCGGAGGTCTGCGCCTGGAACCAGACTTTTAAAAAGCGGCCAGCTGCTGAGATGACTGATTCACGCAGCGTGGACATGCCTCACTCTGAGGGCCCATCAATCCGGCGAGCGCCACAGGGAGTGTGGAAGAACACGGCGGTGAGCTGCAGCTTTTCAACTTTGCTTTACTTGCGAGGCCATGTTGGCATGGTTACGTATCAAAGTGAGCTATCAGGATGGAAAAACTAATGTCACTTATGTCTGTTTTGTCCCCCCCCCCCGATTACCGACCTGGGTAGCAGAAGAGTAGCGTGCCGTGGTCCGAGATGTGGCGGTCTTTACAGATGCGTGGGGGCCGTCAGGTGGCATGGCACCTCGGCAATGAGATTTTCGGAAGCATTTGCTGTACTCTTTGCGGACCTACGCAGGAAAAAGGACAGGTCACAAAACATTACGAGAAAAAAGATGCATGCTCCGAATTTCCTTTTGAATCTCTGCAATGTAGGTAATACAGTATGATGTGGTGGACATTGGCAAAGCTCTTGCAGCTTTTGCTGGGTTTGTTTTGGAAATAAAAATGAAATAAAATAATTCCCTTGGAGCAGGAAAATGTGTCCATGTTGATTTTTGATGGATTCAAATCATGATGCCTAATAATCGCTTCCTGATATTTAATTTTTGTCTCGGTTAGTATTTAGAAACGAAGAACTAAAATCGCTTGACTTGTTGAATTTTGACTCATTCAAATGACTCAGTGGGTAAAAAACTAAACAAAACAAAACACTATTTGGAGATAAATGCTGTGCCCAGTGGTGGACTGTCCGGGCCTGCAAGGCCTTCTCTCCTTGCCTAAAAATAACTGAATCACTGACTAATGTTAATTATATTTTGTCCATGAATTCTTATTAAATAATTCCAAATTGTCTTTCAGTTTCCTTTCATTACTTTTCCCCTGTTGTGCTGCTTCGAGACATGCGTTTTCATATTCATGCATTTAACCAATCACATTTAAGCCATCATTTGTTACCAGGGTCAGAGATTTACCTCGACACCTTCACAATCAGTTCTGCAGGCCTTGTCCCATCAAATGTGTCGAACAAACTGTTGCTCTAACCAATCAGATTTGGAGTTGGCAACCAGAAAGGGGTACAGAAGTGTTCTTGAAGACGCAAGTCAACGTCAGAGTTTTCGGAAAATATGATTGGCTAGTCATTCATAGTTTGCGAAAACTGCTCTGATCACAAGCCGCGAGTGACAAGAGCACACTGGCCAGAGCTAGCACAATATATCAGTAGCGAGCTGCACAAGCAAATACAGGTACAGTAGTACCTCTGTTCTCGACCATAATCCGTTCCAGAACCCTGATCGAAAACCGATTTGTTCAAACACCGAAACCATTTTTCCCATTACAAATAATGTAAATCGTTTTAATCCGTTCCAACACCCTCAATGTTTACCTTTTTAGTATGTACATTATTTTATGCATGAAATTGCACATTAAAATGCTGACCAACACATAAAAAGCAATGTATATCTCAGAAAATGTTAAGCAAAATGGCAAAGACACAAATAACATAAACATAAATGTAACCCAGGCTAATCGTACGTTCGTAAAGAAAATCAGAATCAGAATCAGAATCATCTTTATTGCCAAGTATGTAGAACACACAAGGAATTTGTTTCCGGTAGAACACGCTGCACTAGTATCGTTGTCAAAAAAACTGCTAAGTGGCACTATACAGTTCCATTTTGGCTACTGTTGAAAGAGTTCAAAGAGTTAATGGCTTGGGGGAAGAAGAATTATGAATAGGATTTTTTACCTTTGTGGTGGTCAGCAGAAGGCGCAGGTGGACGGAGGAAGGAAATTTATTGTTTGGAACGAGAGTCCCCTTCCATAAAAACTTCGGGGAGCTCTTCTGTCTGAGGGGTGCTCACACGTTCAAATCTCTTTGCTACGGATGACTGGACTACAGGATGTTCTTTTCTCTTAAAATATCTATCCAATGACACTTGCTCTCACTCCCATAGCCACACCACTAGATTTCACAGCCTCGTTATTCTTTAATATCGTACTGATCGTAGATTTCGACATGCCCTACCAGGGGTGCTCAATATGTCGATCGTGATCGACCAATCGATCTCCAAAGTACTATTGGCAGATCGCAAGACAAGGTGATGTGACATTGTCAGGAACTGACATTAAATCAAGTGGAGTTCTTTTGAAAAAAACTAATCAGCCAATCAGCCATCCCTTTATTTGATTGATACACCGGATAACCAATCAAATGACATCTCATTGAGAGACTCACTGCGAGCTCAAACAACGCCCCTTCGTTGCAAAGTGAACAAGGATGTTGTTAGTTACATCCTAATTTTTCGCTCGGTTTTTCCCCTTAAACGTAAGATAGAGTATAAAAAAGTGGAAGAGCTGGACCAAGTAAGAAGAAAAGAAACGCATCACTTTAATACGGAATGAGAGGATGACTTTTTTTCACGATGACATTTTCAAGTGCGGTTGTCTCGTCAGCCAGTTATCAGAGTGAACTCAGGTAATGGCAAACAATTGACATAATTATATTGTGTTGTGAAACATATGCCGATATACATCAAGATAAATTGCAATAATCTTCACTATATTTCTCAATAAATATAATGAGTAGATCATTTTGACTTGGTCATTTCAAAAGTAGGTCCCTTGCTGAAAAAAAGTGTGAGCACCCCTGCCCTAGCCATATCAGACACTCGCACACCTCCTTCATATTTTGCGATTAATTCTTTCTTAAATGCAATAGTTGTACGCACTACTTTTCTTTTATAACTTGTAGCAGCACTTACTTTCTTTGGAGGCATGATGATTAGGGGCTGAAACTCTTCGTACACCTGTATTAAACGCGAGAGCAAAACGCTGCATGTCCGCTAGCGACAACAGTTGGTCACGAAGAGAGCGATACACCCGTACGCCGCTCAGCATCCCACCCTAACGTACGCACTCACGCGCCGTACCGGCGTTCGAACTCCGATTGTTCGAACTACGAAGCAAGAATATCTCGAATATTTTGTTACTCTGATTTGTTCGAACTGTGAGTCGTTCGAAAAAAAATATTATTGTGTTGATTTAATAGCGGTTTTGTCAAGCCACAATGGCTGAAGGAAAGAAGAAATTGATTTTGTTGCCAATTTACTGTTGAAGCCATTTTCAAGACGGAAAAGATCGGACACTTCTGGCTAACGGTACCCTCCCGTGGACTTGTAGTAAATCACATCACACTTTTTACACTTGCAGCTGTCGATTCAGACGTAGCACGAGGCTGAGGGTTGACATGCATGAATCGCCACTGGCTGTGCCAGACAATTTTTGATGGGATCAAATGGATGTGGTTTGTCTGTTTTTTGGGGGGGGATTAGTACAAATTTATAAGTACAGAAAACACACAGACAACAAACACACATATAAAAAATAAATAATTCAAATATTATTTATAGCACAATAAAGTGTGACTCAATCAAATGAATACTGGGCATTGGCACGTCTTTCGAGCACAATTTCAAAGCACGGTGATTCTAGCTTCTGACACAAATTTGCAAATTTGTGTACAGAGACCAAAGAAGCGCCATTGGGTGAAATCCTGAGGTGACTCAAATGTCTGCATCATGGCATTTTCATCCAAGAGAATTTCCATTCCATTTGCTAAATAAAATGTGAAATTACTGTATGTTGTGTTGTGGATTCAAAAGGCCTTGGCAGCGATGTGAGTGTGTCATCTACAAGCTATTTTGTAGGTGTGATTTTGCATTCACATTTAATACATCCAATTCAAGCAATTGAATCAGACACGTGCATGCTTAGTAGACGGTACACACTGAGAGTTGACCAGGTTGCCGAGCATGCAGATGCGCATCAAATAACACCCTTGAATACATAAACTGGCCAAACCTGATCGGACTATGTTTGCCTCGAACATCCAAATGGATGTTTGAGACAGAAATGCTCTTTATAGGGACAGAAAAATGTCTGCTTGCCGCCGATCCCTTTTTTTGTCCACCAATTAATTTGATATAATATCAACATTTGTCCATCATTGAAATGCCGCACGAGCACTTATACAGTCGTTGGTCAAAGTTAGCGAGTGCTTTGCGATCAAGTCTTACCTTCTTCTGCAGGAGGCAGTGGAAGATGAAGATAAACATTCCTTGAAGGGTGTTGAAGATGGTGAAGAGGTACGCCATCACAACGGAGGACTCGTTGAGGAAGAACAGGCCAAAGGACCATGTCAGGCCCAGGAGACAAAGCAGAGAAAATGCTCCCAACACCCATGACCTAAGGAAGCAGGGGTAGGGGGAGATACATCTTTGGGAATCATTTTGTGTTGTGAAGAAGTCGACGACAAACATAACAAATGATACAACTGATTGTGCTTTTGAGTTGCAAGACCACAAATCTCTTCTCTTTAATAATAATAATAATAATAATAATAATAATAATAATAATAATAATAATAATAATAATACATTTCATTTATAAGCGCCTTTCAAAAGTCTCAAGTACACTTTACAGTCACAGGATATTTTTTCTGCGGGTGAGCAGCGGCAGCCACACGCGCCAACGTTCACTCAACCCGGAGGTAACACAAAGTCCCTCTTGGCAACATTTTCCATAATTTTGCCATTCACTTTCACTGCTTCGCGGATGACACCCATATCTACCTATCCAGCAAACCCAACGCCTCTCTTCCACCTTCATCCCTTTCACTTTGCTGCTCTGAAATTAAATCCTGTTTTTCCCATAGCTTTCTCAAGCTTAACAGCGAAAAAACTGAACTTCCAATTTTCTGTACCAGATTCACCCTAGACAAAGCAAACAGTTTCTCTCTCACCATTGACAGTTCAACTGTGTCTCCCTCCCTTCAGGTCAAGAGCCTGGGTGTCATCCTCGATAGCTCACTATATTTCCACTCCCATATAAATAACATAACTCAATCTGCATATTTCCACCTCCGTAATCTCAATCGTCTCTGTCCATCTCTCACCACTCACACCGCTGCTATTCTTATCCACAGTCTTGTCACCTCCCGTA
Source organism: Hippocampus bargibanti (assembly GCF_051943395.1). NCBI lineage: Eukaryota > Metazoa > Chordata > Actinopteri > Syngnathiformes > Syngnathidae > Hippocampus > Hippocampus bargibanti. Next base: position 20,148,203 of record NC_142744.1, on the reverse strand, counting down.
TCGACTATTGTAACTCACTTTGCTTCGGTGTCAATCAAAAATTTCTCCATAAACTCAAACTAGTCCAAGATTCCTCAGCCCGGATCATCACTAAAACCCCTTCCTTTCACCACATCACCCTTGTCCAGCTTCACTAGCTCCCTGTTAAACTTTGTATTGAATTCAAAATACAGTAAAGTCTCGTTATATCGATATCGGATATATCGATAGTCCCGGTTATATCGATACTATTTCTATGCACGCACGGAGAAAATTACATGCAAACAGGGTCGGATATATCGATAGTCCCGGTTATATCGATATTTTTTCGGACTGCCTTGAATATCGATATAACGAGACTTTACTGTGCTTCTGTTTACATTCAAAGTCATCCATAACCTTGCCCCCTCCCCCATCTGTCTGACCTGCTTCAAATTTCCATTCCCTCTCAGTCCCTCAGATCCACATCTTCCCTTTACCTCTATGTGCCTTCTGCCCGTCTCACCCCGATGGGGTGCAGCGCTTTCAGCCGCTCTGCTCGCAAACTCTGGAACTCACTTCCACCCAACAGCCGTAAAATTGACTCCCTCACTACTTTCAAATCCCACCTCAAAACTCATCTGCTTAAAATTGCATTCATGGTTTAGTTCAATCAGTTATTTTATTATGTATCATTTTATTCATGGTTTTATTGTTCTGTGTATTGTTCCTTTGATTGTAAAATGTCCTTGAGTGTTCAGAAAGGCGCTTGAAAATTACATGTATTATTATTATTATTATTATTATTATTATTATTATAAAGCTTGCATGTTTTACAGCTGCTTTAAATACAACGCATGGAGGAAACATGATCACTTCACACAGTCACTCTCAATGAGGACTGCTTCTTCTTATGGATCCAGAATCGACGACTGAGATGCCCCCAGAGAGAGAGAGAGAGTGTGTGACACTGAGAAATCTTAGCAAGAGAAATTGAGCCGGAATGGAGAAAGACAGGCCGTTGCACGGACAGGACAGCATTTTACCTCATCATCACATAGGATGTAACCTTCCGTTTAACTTTTGTACACGCACGGTTGATTTGCGTTTGAGCCCAAATTAGAGGCGGTTAATAAGATGCGACAGATGCGGATGAGGAGTCAAATTCGAGCTCAACAAGCTTTGATTAGGAAATCTATAAAAAGCAAAATGTGAAAAATGAGCGAAATTAGGACATTAATCATGTTGGCTTGTTGCAATGATGATCACTGTGGAGCTTTTCCTTGCACGAAGTGTGCGGCCGAACCTATTTTCCGAGAACACCCGTAAAAAGACACCAGAGGTCTTTTGATACTGTCATCAAAACCTAAAATAAATCCAGTTTTATATATAGGTTGCTATATTCAAGAACACTCAGACTGTAAACTATGACCTGCAGACCGGAATGGATGGTTTTTGTTGAATGTTTTGACCTTGAAAAAGAAAACAAGCAATGTGAGAGAATTGATTGTGATTGATTCTGTTGACTTTTAGGGTTGAAGTTATGAGGTTTCACTGAAATATGGGAGCTACCTCCATTTGCAGGAGTTATCAGGTATTCTGGCAAAGAAAATGTTTTTGTTCATGCTTCTGTGCATGCTATATTTCTCTAATATCAAATATATGGCCCGTGGGATGGAACTGGCCCATTGGGACCGCAGGATTATTTTAAGGGGAAAAATGCATAAAAGATATGGAATGAATAGTTTTCATAAAATGAAATGCATAAATTGTCTGCTAGGGGTTAAACTGTTTTCATCAGAGATTAAAATAACGTTTTAATTAGGGAAGAAGACAAAAGCGTCAAGCGACAAAAGTCTTTGACTGAGACAGACGCAAACAGCAGACGTGAATACAACTGTACCTGTTCCTTCTTTACACGTTTAATAGCACTCTCCTGTGTTTGTAAGGTGTAGGCAAGGATTACATTTAGATTTTATATGCACATTTGCAAATGGTTTGAAAAGTATTTTCTTTATAAATCTTGTTTAATATTATCGTGTATTCCGATACAGGTATTTTTACAAACCAATTACTTTTTAAGTTTTATGCCTTTGTACAATTAGTGGGATCATTTAAATGAGATTGATAAAAGTAAAGTGCACATTTCAGTGTTCCCGCTCTACCACTTTTGATGGCTAATTTAGCCATTTTATTGACTTTTTCTTCATTTAGCAGGGGGGTTACGGTGTATTTTATGCATATAAAGCCACATATCACTGAGCTGATGTTTTATTTTAGGGTCACTCTCCAAACCTTTAATTTGACATACTGTATGTCAAATTAGCTCAAAATGAAACAAAGTGATCATGTGATTGCCATCGGAACTGATCGGAGATGGCGGGAAAAACAGAGCGGGAAGCAGGAAGGATTTGTAGCCCAATAGACAGGTTTGAGGGGAAGGGTGCGAGGTTCATTTTCTGACAAAACTAGTCATTGGAAGGGAGGGGGGAAAAATACACACACAAATAAAATGAAAACCACATATTCATTTTGGAGGAGGTTAATTAATTTTAGAAGCTTTCCCTGAAAATTAAGGACAATTGAGAACATCATTTTACATCTCAATTTAATGAGTTTTTATTAACTTTAAAGACCTGTGGGAACCCTGTCTCAGGAAATCTAATGTGCTTCATGAATCCATGAATAAAAAATAGGTTAATTAAATGTCAATATTTTCCTTATGTTCTTGCGCTTCTTTAGACCAAAACAATGGAATGACATGCTATTTTCGTTATTTATAGCAGAGTATGGACTAATTTTAATGGTCTCGCCCACTTGACATCTACCGAGGCCATACTGTATGTGGCTCACAATGTGAAATGAGTTTGACACCCCGTGCTTTGTTGGTTTTAACTCTGACAAATGACTTTCCCATTGCGTTTACTTTGCCTTGGAAACGCCTCAATTCACACATGACAGATCTATCCTATTAGCTACGTGGAATTCAGTTGAATCCGAACATCAAGTTATGGTACACATGTTAGCATTTTCATCTGATACACTCTTATTGTGTTCAACTTTGGACTTTGAGTGGATTCTTTTGCTTCTGCGTGATTTCAAATTCAGCAAATTCAGCAAGTAAAATCCCGACAATGCCATTGTTAGCGGTCACAAATGCCATTTTGTGGGACTGTTATTTGCTATGCTTTGGATTCCTTCTCCCTTCTCCATTTTCAAAACTTTAGAAGCAATAAATCATTTGTAATACTTGGATGAAAATAACTGACATCCATTAATTCCTTTTTGTTTGTGCTTATTTATTTAATTATGCTGATATTGCGTCTTTATCAAATTCAAGGCAATCCCACGTTTGATTCGGGTAACTTGCCATTTGAGGGATATTAATTGTAATGTACATTTTGTAATTGTACATATTGTCGTTTTTTTTCGTCGTTCATTTCCCGTTGGGGCTGCAGTTGGCGGAAAGCGCAATTTTGATTGGATGACACTGACCTAGAATGGCCGAAAGCGCCATGTTCATTGGATGATAGTGGCCGTCATGTTGAAATAAACGGCCCTTTAAATGAGCTCAACTTGTGCACTTCAGCGTGAATGCACCGGAGCATTAGAGGAGAGAAAATGTTCTGATTGTAATTTGCAATGAAACAATACCATCGATGAAACAGTCGAATGTCATTGACATTTTAACAAGCCTCATGTTAACGTTAGCATCGACATACTTCTGCAAGAAGTAGATTGCGGATAGCAAGTGTGGAAGCTTATGAGCCGTGTGCAGGCTAGCTAGCAGTAACTTCGCCTCTGGACCGGCAAATTGAATTTCATTCCGATCGTTTTCCTGGATTTTTACCAAACACGAGGAACGGAAAACCATCCTTGTTAACGGTGAGTACTATCACAAAGTTATTTTAAATAATACATTCTGATATTTTGTTGAAAAGTAGCCGCGTGTGTGTGTGTGTGTGTGTGTGTGCGCGCGCGCACGCGAGCGTTTGTATGTGCGCGCGCGCGTGCGTGTGGCTCTCGCTGAAAAACATTTCTAAATATTTTACTTGTATGGCTCTCTTAGTCAAAAAGGTTCCCGACCCCTGCTTTAGTAGGATTGGTTTGAATTCCAGCATGTACACACCTGACTACACCACAAATACCTTGGATCAAAGCATGAGAAATCCTCAAGCCCCACCAAGTCTTCTGTGGTTGTTATAGAAATTAACAAGAACAGATTGCTACGTGCAATCGAAAAAACAAATCTTTCGTGCATCAGCGTGTGGCTTATTGCCCTGTCTACTTTTGTGCTCTGTGTTCCAAGTGCATGTAAAGCATCGGGCTGCATATATTTGTGGTAACAGCACATCACACAGTCTGACAGGAGCTGCCATGGCAGTCAGAGGACCTGCCAGGCCGCATTCCAAACATCAACATTGTACAAGCGCTTCATCAAATGGTTCTATCTCCTAACTGGTGCGTATTTCCAATGGAAATATACCTTCATCGTTTCAGTAGCTGTACATTTTCACTGTCTGTTTTTAGACTGAGCAACAACTGATCCTCCCTGAGGGACGGGCCTCACCTGATACCCCCCAGCCTGGATGAGTCGGGTTTCATAGAGGTGGAATGCTTCACCATCTTGGACATGGTCACCACCAGGAAGATGACGTTGACCTGTCAAAACAAACACGTGTCAGACTGCAACACGATGCACTTAGAGTGGCATTAGATTCCCTCATCGACTGGCTCTTATCTTATTTTGTATCAATCACCAAAACGACTACCATTCTGCGCCGGTGGAAACTTTACCTAGCAGTAAATTAAATACTTCAGGAGATCATTAAGATTTCCCAGGGGGTGCAGGAGGGGCAACAGCGGCGGGGGTTAACAAGAGGTTAATGTGAGTCTTCGATCTTGAATATATATGACAATGTGCTTAATCTGGAGCACACACACACACACACACACACACACACACACACACACACACACACACACACACACACACACACACACACACACACACACACACACACACACACACACACACACATACACGTCCAGACAAGCACTTAAGGGGGAAAAGAATAGAGGTGAGGTACCATATTTTTCAAGCCATTCATTCCGTCATATTTTCCAACATTCCTGTATATGTGTCTCGGGAAGCACCGGAGGGCTCGTAGCCAGCATGGGGAAATGGAAAGAGACGGGCTTCAATTTCGCATAACACCTTTGAAATGAATTCCAGCACAGAGAATGGAGTAAAAGAAATGATGCGTGCCTCTTCGAAACTTGTTGAACTGCCGCCTGATGCGACAGGAATATACAACTGTGTTACCTTTTACAGTGACAGAAGATGTTTATTTTAATTTGGGGCAGAGAGGATGGCTGGAGGGAGGTTTTTATTCCCCATTTTAACTCATTTACTGCCAGACGAAGTGCAAACGTCTCCACTCCAGTGCCAGGGTTTTTGTGATTGTCACTCAAATTGCAGGACCCACAGAATATTGATTTGTAGGACTACATAAACATTCAAGTCAGCGTAAGAAACCTTAGACTCTCTTCTTTCATCAGAAAAAAATAGTTAGTTACTAAGTCAATGGGTTACTTGAGGTAGAAATGGGGGGTCGCTGTACAAAATGCAATACAATACATACATGTACATATTGATTAATATAAGTGCTTTAACAACAGCTGAAGCTGTAACAAAGCGGTCACTCGTGGAAGGGAAAAACATTGCCAGAGGTCTGACCAGTGCTTTATCGGCACACCCGCCAGAAAAACCAAAACCCAAACAAATTCGGGAATGGGGCTCCACATCACTTTTTTCAATTCCCGAATACATTTGGGAATGACAGTGAATGAGTTAAAACATCTTACAGATGTGTTTATTATATGAAAACATAATATACATGTATATAGAGAGAGCATATACAGTATGTACTCTCTACATTTAGAAATAGATGTTTGGTTGTAATGATTGGTTTTATACTGCCCATGGACACTTAAATTCTTCTGAGAGACTTTTCATGTGCTCCTGTTTTGGTTAGCAATGGAGTTCAAGTGGGAGCAGCCCGGTGGTCCAAATACTAGACAATAATGTTGATGAAATGTGCTAATTGATACTGAACTAGAAAGAATTTGAGAAGATGATACCTTTCAGAAATAAAACACCAAGTGACTGAAACTTGGAGCTCAATTTTTTTTCACAGTCTATCGCAAAGCACAGGAATCCTGAGTACACATTGTGGAAACACAAAAAAACAGCGAATTTAAGTATCGTTCCCGACACTGGCGACATCGGCTTGTGGGCGAAGAGCACCAACCGCTGAGATAAATTATGTTCTAACCACAACGGAAGGTTCCCCTCAGGCTGGCGTCCGTTATATATGTTTTCATATTTGAGACCTTTATAGAAGTATATGTCTCCTCTATCACGGCAATATGTCCCCTTCAACATTCAGATTAATCTATTATTGATCAGCTGATCAACGTGCACTGAATACAAAAACGGTCAGTAAGGGTGTGTGAGTCAGTGAGTTTATAATAATAATAATAATAATAATAATAATAATAATAATAATAATAATAATAATAATAATGCATTTCATTTATAAGCCCCTTTCAAAACTCTCAAGGTCACTTTACAGTCACAGGATAAATTTTTCTGTGGGCGTGTGTGGGCAGCCACAGGCGCCAGCATTCATTCAACCCGTAGTAGTAGTGGTAGTGGTAGTGGTAGTGGTAGTAGTAGTAGTAGTAGTAGTAGTAGTAGTAGTAGTAGTCTTATTATAATTAGTAGTGGTATTATTAGTAGTATTTGTGTTAGTGTCAGTGGTAGCGGTAGCAGTAAGCAGAAATAGTTCACCAGCCGTATCTTGCGAATATGGTGATGCGTTTAAGAAACTGGGAAATACTAGCGTTTGAAGTAAAAAAAAACTTGACATGTTTGTCACAAGTCCCCAATTGCATCACATAACTATAATCCAGATGCTTCCCTACTTACGAACATACAAGTTACGAACTATGGGACATACAAACATTTTTGTAGTAACATATGTAGCATTCTCTCCAGTTGTACATGTACATACCTTTATCATTTTTTATTAAAAGTTTATTTTTCAGGACAAACCAATACAGGTCACTCATACAAGCCTTACGCATACTTATATAAACCTTAAAATACATTCCATACAAAATATAGCACTGAAGCAACTTATGAACAAATTCACCTTACGAACGTGTGTGTGTGTGTGCATGAGTGTGTGTGTGTGTGTGTGTGTGTGTGTGTGTGTGTGTATATACTTAGTGGATAACTTATTCTGAACTGAACTAATTAAAGTTACAGTTACGCTACTAATCACCTGTTTTTCTAACCTTGGTGGGTTCAAATAAGTCATCTATTTGAAAGGAGATATGTATTCAGTCAATGATACACACCGGAAATTAAGGGAGACAGTGTCTCATAGTTTTGGAACCACTTTTGTGGGCAATGCGGAATAAAAGTACGTGCAGGAAACTTAGGAGAGACTATGTCATCTCATTCAGCACAAAGATCACAAAGATCTTTGATGGGGGTTATTCCACTCCAAAAAGGTGGAATCATAACCGACATTATAAATATCAGAACAGTCCGATGGGCTTGATCAGGTCGAGGTCATTGAGAAAATGGTTGCCTTAAGGGAAAGTGAATCCCCAAATTTCCTTGAGAATAGTATGCTCTATATCCCCACAGGTCTAAACAGTGTTCTGATAATTCATTTGTGGAATGCGAAGTAATCAGAAAAAAACACCATTTTGATTCATCAATGGGGAGGCCATTTTGCTACATCACAGACATCACGACTCAACTCTTTCCTGAAGTTGAGCTGTGATTGGTCATGGCTTGTGCCCTTAGCAGCTCTGATGTCATTTTCAGTCAACAGCAAGTGTGAAACTTAAATTCCAGAAGCGCATTATTAATCCAAATGCCGAATTTAGACTCAAGGGGCCGCATAGAATTTTGGGATTGACTTCTCATTTAAGTGACATTGTCCTACCACAATCATAGAGCCTTCTTTGCCAGATTTTTATGTTCAAAGGTGAACTGACGAGTACTTAGATATCCCCTCCTTTATATTGTGCGCTGTGAAGCGGATACGGTTGTTTGCAGGCGAAACAAAAGGCAAGCATGCGGAAAAAGTCAACGGCTGGAAGTCGACGACACTGTACTCCGGATGGTTTGGTCTCGAGGTTCCGCCATGCTCAACTTGTATCTGCATGATGCATTTAAGGCGGTAACCTCAACATCCGATCAGATGGACAGGAGGAGGCGATTAAGCCGATGTGAGTCTTGTTTACACACTCGCCAAATGTATCTGAAAATTAGTGTCTGCCAATATGGAGCTTTGAGATTATGCATGAATTTACAAACTACGGACAGATAGTCGGACGTAGTAGTTTTGCGAACTGATGCACATCCGTGCTTCCTGCCTGTCATCATTCATTGGAAATTGCAGAAAAGTGGAGAAACTGGTTCCTGGTGCTAGTAACTGTTAGTGACATCAGCAACAACCTCCCATCAGGTACGACTGAAGGTATCATTACATCGTAATTGCAAAGGGGTTTCGTGGCTGGCTGGAGGTCATTTTTCATTATTTAGTTGGAAATAATGAAAAAATAGGTATCAGTTTGATAGAGAATAGACAGAATAGAAATCATCATATTTAAAAGTTTCATGATGTTGTATGCGTAGTTGGCCGAACACAAGGCCCACAATGGAAGCACACAAAATCTGAGGTCAATCTGAGGTCAACAGACACAGCCTGTTAAGCAAAATATAGAACTCCGTAACTCCTTCACAGGAATAGCTCATGAGCCAGGTTACAAATCCATCAGTTCATGGAAAGACAACCCATTAAAATGTCTATGTCCTGTTGGTTTATGGATGTTGGTGCTTTATCATGGATCATCCAGCGGTGTGGTATTCAAATCAGGAAGACTATGTTTTACTCATGTTTCACTTAAATTTGCATAGATTCTCAATACATAGCTTGGGAGGGCTGCAGAAGTTGGGCGTCGGTCTTGAAATGATGCGTCCCCTGCCGGCAGTAAAAGACAATATTCCTGTGTCTGAACCTTTGTTCACAGTCCCCGAACAAACATCTCTGACACAGTTCTTTACAATTTTGATTTTATATTAGTAAATGTTCTTGAGCTGCTTACATTTCTAACTAGTCGAATAGTAGACAGTAACAAGCAGTTTTTTTTCTTGAGGAGACAAAAAGGGTGGAGAGCAACGTTGTTTTAGTATAAACACCTGGTGACTAATTGATTGGATTGATTGGATTGGATTGGATATGCCTTTATTAGTCTCACAGTGGAGAAATTTACATTGATGCATGCCATCAATTAGCATTGGGGCCACTGTTTGAGGAAACCGTCTTTTTCTGAACTTGGGTATTGGTGTCATGGTACCAAGATCTTTTTATGAGTACAAGTAAACACATACAAGATCCTCTAATCAAAAGACACCAAATGGAGTGTGGACAGCCAGTACTGTGTATCGTTTGAATCATTAATTTAAAAGTAAAGCGCTCAGACAATGAAGGATCAGTCAGTCACTATCCCATTCCAATATTTTTGCTCAAATGAAAAACAACATTTCTTTGCAATTGTGAATCTGGCAGCGTGGATGAGACATGATCCTCTGCAAAAGGTCATATGGCCCACCCGCTTGACCCTTGCGTTTTGCTTTCCCACTGAGCAAATGACCTTCACGCCCAAGGCGACCCTTGATGAAACTGTCCTCCAAGCCCTCCTCCTTCTCCTCAATGCAACGCAGAAAGTTGTTTCTGATTCCAGACAATTTTTCATAGCTGAGTGGATGCCGCTGATGCACTCGTGTCAGCAGCGGCTAATGGCGTTGCTTGGCTTTCATGCAAATTGATTCGCAGACGGCTTGCGTTACCAAAGGGAAAAAAATGTATAGTATATTTTCAAAGCTTTTCTTCAGAGAAACACTTACCACGATTATGAAAGTGACTGGCCCGATGAAGCTCCAAATGAAGTGGTTGTCCACTCGCAACCAGCACCTGGAGAGGGCAAAAATGGGGTGGGCATTAAATCACCTCAAAACATGGTGATGTCTCAAGTTAGCAAGCGGCCGCACAGTGACATTAAAGATGGACTACGAAAGGACCCATCTGTCCATTTAAAAATCTAATGTAACACTTGAGCCCAAGAAGTTTGCACACCCTTGTCTAATTACAGTAGATATAATTTCAGCTTCCAAAAGGGTGCGAATGGGAGACATATTCAACTAATTCTACTGCAGAAAATGTAATTCCCCTAGCCGAGTGGAACGGAAATGAAATTCATTCATGTATATGATGGTCACAAATCATTTACGGAAATTTGTCGACCACATGGTCAATAGAGATGTGTTAAATACAAAATTAATATGCTCTCGATCAACTGTCAAACGTCAATTTGGATGAACAAAATCTTTCAGTGAGGTCTTTCATTTTTAAAATGCTCCGTCGGATTGGACCGAAAAGAAAGCCTGAGATTATTCAATCAAATGTCTTTTCACTTCATGCAGTGAAATGTCCTGTTTGTAGCATATTCAAACTCGTGAATCATATTGCTCCAATGCTGCTTTTCTATCCTTTGTTCCTGCAGCAGTTTTTTGCTTTTTTTTGTGGAATATGTTTTCAGAGAGGCACCTTCGATTCCAGGGGGCAGAATGTAATTTGACGGTTCTCTCTCTGTTGCCATGGTGAGTCGAGATATCGGGGCAACATTGATTTTATTTATTTATTCTTTTTTTTGTGGTCATGCCAACATTCAGCTCAAGGCGGCTCAGCTGTTTCTGGAACTTGACGCCACATTTTGGATTTCACAGGATTCTCATTCAGTTTCTCACCCACAGAATGCTCTTTTGTTTTCATAATGTTTACACCTCTCAAATTAGTCTTTGCAGGTAAATAAAAAATCAGATAGTGGAGCAGCATTGGAAATAGGTATAACCACAACTTCTACTGTAGCACCTTATAATGGGGTGTGACTTATACAGTATTTATAAAACTTGTACATATTGTAATTGGAAAACTTTGTTCATTCATTGAAGCTGCGCCTTGTAGTCTGCTGCGCCTTATATATGGAAAAAGTGCCTTATACACCGGAAAATACGGTAGTGTAACAGAACACATTTGAGAGAGAGCAAAGTAGATGAGGTGGCTTGGCCATCTGTTTAGGATGACCGAGCAGAAACTGTGTCGCCCAACTGGGAGGGAAGGTCTTGGAACCCCTTCCCGAAGAGCTGGCTGAAGTGGCTGGGGAGAGAAAAGTTTGGGCTTCCCGAGTTAGGCAGCTGCCCATGCAACCTAATTCTGGATACATATAATCCGATCCACTCTGAAAGGCTGCACGCTGGCTCACAGTCAGCTGTAAAATGAATTTTGAAATTATGCCTTCACTGAATGTTTTGGGTCCTGAAAGGATGTGAGGATTGGATCGTTTAGTAAAGGGCAAAGTTCAAAGCAAACATTGTGAAGTGGCATTTAGCTGCACACACATAGAGTAAGCGACTAATAGAGGTTAAATCAGAGAGTAAACGTTTTTTATACATCCCACTGAAAACAAAATCTTCATGTATTTTAAAATGGATTTCACAGTACAGACTTGAAGTAATTTTGGAAACTTTTTTTTTACTTGGCAATGTTTGAACCTGGGCGGCGCAGTAGTGCAGTGGTTTGCGCGTCAACCACCCATTGCAGAGGTACGACGTATTAATTACAGCTCAGGCCACCCTGTGCGGAGTTTGAGCGTTCTCACCAAGCCTGCGTGGGTTTTCTTCATGTCCTTCGGTTTGTTCCCACATTCGAAGAACATGTGTGGCTGGCTGATTGAACGCTCTAAATTGTCCCATGGTGTGAATGGGAGAGCGAATGTATGTTGTATGTCTCTCTGTGCACTAACGATTGGCTGGAAACAGGCTCAGCCCAAAGACAGCTGGATAGGCTCCAACATCATGGTTCGGAAAATAAATGAATGTTTGAACTGTTTTTAAAGTATTATCTGTTTAAATGTTGTCAATATATGTTCTATTAGCGATGTTGGTATGCTACTTTTCTTTTTTCTTCTTAGTTTTTGAGTGTGGTATTTGTAAATGCTTATAGGTTTAGTGTCCTTGCCTGCGTTAAGCATATTGACTTGCCTTCAATGTCCAATATACATCAGACCATCTTGTCTTGCCATCTATGTTGGATCCATATGTCTCCCATTTTTTTTATTCATCTTTTATTGCCAAACCCAAATGGGATAACCCTTTCCATCCCAAAACCTTTGGAGAAAAGTGAGTTTGGGCTGAAGCAGTGAGCACACTTTCGCTAGAAATGTGTGTTAAAGCTGTAGCGACAAAGACGCAAAGAAAGAAAATTAGAACACAGCAGTACTACAAATCATTTATGTATTTCCTCGTATTTGCTGGCCAGCAGAAGAGGAGCACATAAAATTTTAACTAACAAGGTCGGCAATTACCCGTGTGCCAAGAATATAAAGCCTGTAGGTCAGAGGAGCAAGCCGGCGCATTCATTAGTGTTGCGGTTTTACTCTTAGCCAGTGAAAATGTAAATTTGCTGCTGGGCCAAAGACAGGTACACTCCACTTCGTGGTATCACTGTCATTACCAAGTGGATGGCAGAGTATGATGGGGGTTGGGGTTGCAACAGCACAAATGGTGGATGAACTTACGCTCGCGACGTGCCATAGCTGCGGTAGTCGACAGCCGCCGAGATGCCCACCACCGCCGCTGGGAACAGGTAACCGGCCATATAGTAGTACTTGCGGCGGGAGAACTCGCTCTCAAACACCTCCACCAGCATGAGGTACAGCTGCACGCCCTCCAGACACATCCAGGCGAAGGCTGCCAGAAAGCAGAAATGCAGGACGCCAGCGATGATGGAGCACACCAGCTGGCGGGAAGAAGAGAGGCCAAAATGTAGAAATGTTGATCTACGATCGACTGATTTTACAAATATTGATTCATTCACCGTGTTTTTTCTTAATTGGGATGAATGAAATTAGAGTTCACTGTACCACTTGCATAAAATAACAATGTAAAAAAGACGTCTGAACTTGTTGCAAATGGATTTTATTTGTTTTTTTATAATTACTGTTTATTATTATTCATAATATGAGATAAAATAGTTGTATTAACTTCATCCTGTCGACTTGATATCTAATTCAAAACAAATTAAATGAGATAAAATAATTTGAAAAAATACATTGGGTTTTCTAATTTTAAGGTTGAAAAAGTATTTATTGAGCAACTTATTATACAACTTATTATAATATGCAAAGCAATGTTTTACATATCCGTTTTAACATATGCATATTTTGTTGTATTTATCATAAATCAACCACCCCTCCGACCCCCTCCTGCCCACCCTGACAGCACTGGGTAGCTCCTTCAGCCAAAGACTATTACGCCCGCGCTGTAAGAAGGAGAGGTACCGCCGCTCGTTCCAGCCGACTGCTGTCAGGCTTCGCAATTCTTAATGATCACATGTGGAAAAAAAAACTGGACACTTGTAAATATGGGTTGATGCAATACAGCTGCATATATCAATATGCCTTTCTTGATACTTGCACGATGTACAGTTTTTTATGAAACGGTTTTGCACATTTACAGGATACAGTTCACATTTTTATGCTATGCTTAGAATATCTTGTTTTCTATCCTTTCACCCCCCCCCACCTCATCCCCTTTCAAATTGCTGCTGTGGACTGCAAATTTCCCCATTATGGAACGAATAAAGGTTTTCTGATTCTGATTCATTTAACAAGATACTATAGATACATTGGCTTCAACGAATAAAAACAGTTTAATTCCCAAATGTTGGGCGTGGCGTGCCAAATTCTGATCACAGGGTGCAAGAAAGCATTCAGCAAGCATTCAGCCACGGACTATTCACGAATCGCCAACATTTTGAGGAATATGTGTGAATTTAAATGCATAATTTAGGGATCTGAGTTGGGCCATGAAAGCAAAACATTTGGTCATATATGGGACTTCTGGTGCTGCATGGATTTGTGAATGGTACTTGATATTTGGTGAGGTTAAACTTCAGGCAAGTGTATTGGCTTTCATCCGTCAAACCCAAAGGTTGGTCTTGATGTTTGTCAGATGCGAGAAAGACTGCTCACATGCATACGTGAATCTAAACACGGTGTGTGTGGTATGAGACAGGAAGCGCATCTCAAGTTTTGATAATCAGATGATCTGCGGTTTGAATTTCTTTTGCCCTTTCCATCCACAAAGGGTTGCTCGCCCACCGCGCTTTCTTAGCAAATCGTCATTTGATGATTTCAAGTTGTTAACCTGCATGTCTGAGGCCTTGAGGACAGCAACATGTCTTATGGAGCCATTTCTTTCCCAAACAGCGAGACTTTCTCTTTGCGGTGTGTCACCGGCAGCATATCGTGCAATCACGCTGAGCTGCCACAAATTGATTGCGTATGTTGAATCACCCTAAGCGTTGCATTTATGTCCTTCACTTGTGTCTCCTACACTTGGTTTGCATCATGATGGTACGTACGATCATGAACAGTTCTTAGTGACAGAGGCATGTCTTGTTTGACTAACTTGTCTTGGAAAATGCCCAAAAGGTTAATTGTCTAGATCCAGCATGAATGTATTATCCAACTTGCCATCTGTGAATGGTCTACTCTTCCTCACCATTACCCTCAAAGCTAACAGACCAAAAGTAGTCTATTATCATTCAGCTAAAACAATGGACAACAGATCCCGCAGCCAGTTGCAGCCCTGAACAGAACATGAGCAGTGAAAAATTAATGGATGGATTAAACAAAGTGAGGATTTTTATGCTTTATCTACGAGCCAGGTGGAACAATCAAAAGAGCAACCGCTTGCTCCCGAGGCATCCGTCCCTGACACCTGGTCTAACTGCAGCAGCGCTGACCACAGGCTTGCAGGTAGTTACCTTGGGTTCAGTCATGTTGATGCCCACGAGGAAGACAAGCTCGCCTATGAAGAGGTTGACGCAGAGGTTCTTGTGGATGGTGTTACGGTCGCTCTGCAGGCCCTTAAAGAAGCAGAACGTGTAGAGGCTGATAGCCAGGCACACCAGCGACACAGCAATGCCCATCCGAGTGATGATAGTGAGGAAGAGCTCGTGCACGCTCCCCTTGCCCTGTGGAGAGGCGTCATAACAATTAAATTCACTAAAATTTCATCGGGGGCAAAGATTACATTGCCAAATATTTGTTAAAATCCAGTATGCCTTTGTTGTTTGCTGACTTGGGTCAATGACTGCAGCTCAAAGCAGAGTTAGAAGCACAAATGGTGTAGCGGCATTTGGCTGTTATGCCGCGCACAAATGGAAACGCTGCAGACAGTAGTGAAGATAGAATGTTTAAATTCAGAATGAGGTATTTGTCAGCGTTTTAGTAATTAATTACATGTACTTTGGTTGCACTGTATACTGTTTTAGTAAGCTTTTATTTCTGTACAGTACTTTTCAATCTATTGTTTTTAATGCTGCACTTGTAATAATGTAAAGCATATTGAGTTATCCTGTGTATGCATTGCGCGACACAAATAAGGCTGCCTTGCCTTGAAAATTCAAATAAGAAGGATTAGCGCCGGTTATTACATCTGCCATGGACATTGGTGTATTTTTGCAGGATTATACAAAAGCTATAGAAACTATTTATATGCCACTGTCTGTTGTTCCCACCACTTTTCAGTGGTGGGAACAACAGACATTGACTCGAGTTTTTTTTCACTCATTTGCATCATGCACACACCACACACACACACACACACACACAGACACATACGCGCACGCACACAACCACATGCCACACACAAACAAACGCACAAACGCGCAAACGCACAACCACACGCCATACACAAACAAACAAACATTCACACTTGCTGGTGAACATGATTTATTGATATACTATATTCAGTAGTGGTTGAGCCGCCTTTATTTTTCGCTTGTGTATGTGTGCAGGGAGTCAAGTTTGTTACTAAGCTACTCTGACTGCCGTTTATATTGGTGAATGCCCCTTAATTTGTCAACATGAACAATTCTTTAAATCGTGGCAGGGAGCCATTTATTTCTGGAGCAGCAAGGACGACTTGGCATCCTTTTAAGAGGAGGCCTTTATTTTGGCAAAATTTTGTGTGTTGGTGGACCTAGATACGTTTGCATTTGTTAATTGGTGAAGGCACTTGAACATTTTCTCAATGTCTATAATTCCTCAAATGGGGGCGGGGCAGGGGCGATTTATTTACCTTGTCTTTGTTTATGCTTAATACATATATTTGAAGGGCAGAATGTTTTAAGAGACTGAAGATAATCGGTCAGTCATAGTTATTATACTGTCGTAATTGTTTTACATTTTTTTTGGTATGGTACATGGCTCATTTCTTGGAGGCGGTGGTTGTGTATAATTTCCTTTTTAAGGTGACTATGAAGCTCTTCATTGTTGATGACAAAATTCAGACATGAAGGAGGTTTCTATCAAAGTTGCACAAAATGGTCATGTTTGTTGGGCCTTGTTGGAGGTCTGCTGCGCACAGAGTGCCATTTGGAATAAGCTGCAATACAGAGCTACTTGTGGCAGTTTCATCTTTCTCAGGTCAAAGTTCTAAAACGCAAGCCTGCTTCGCACAAATGTGAAAATAGCAGTGCCGCACAGAAAATATCACTCTAGCAAGTCGGGCAAATCCTCCTGTGATATTTGCACTTTTATTGAGGGTGAGGGCCTCAGCGGAGGTGCTGCAAAGGCAATTGGCAAGAGGCTAAGCCCTGCCTCGGGGGGGCTCCGGTTTCAAGCTGCGGTTAAGGTTGAGGTTAAGACAGATGACGGGGGGGCAGGGTTCATGAAAGGTGGACATATTAAATCAGCCACAAACCGATCTCTCGCATTGATGACGGTCGCTGTCCTTGCTACATTTACCATTCGTCATGTAATTAAATTGTAACTGAATTTTGTGACCAAAACGCTGGGCCCGCCACTTTAAAAGAAGGACGAGAGGGAAATTGAAGCTGCGGTCGCCCGGTTTTCAGCGCATTTCTTTGCGACGGAAACATGAAATATTAGACAGTGACCACAGTGAAATATAATTAGCTCTGATAATACTCCATCAGACCAAGCCAGAATTGCACTCTTTTAAAAGTGACGGACGGCCTGCTTCATTTCTGCACCTCCTCCAGAAATAATCAAATTACCTCCCGATGATGCATCATTCTCATGCTCGTAGTTGTGATCTAGGTCAGACGACAACCCCCTGCAGAGAGTACTTGGCATCTCATTCAGACGAGGCTTTTATTTGAGCATATCTCTGGGTAGAGGTGAGGAAAGTGATGCTAGTTTCCGTTGATTGGTCGAGGAGCCAGCGACCAATCATTTCAATCAACCCACTTTCTATAATACTGGTGGAGGAAAGGATCCCCCCAAAAAATACAAATACTACCATTACTACTGCTACTACGACTACTACTACGACTCCTACTACGACTACTACTACTACTACTAATAATAATAATAATAATACAAATGCCACCACCAATAACAATAATAATAATAATGAGAAGAAATGAGTCAGCACAGAGCGCCAATATATTTGTGGAACTGTCGCGGCTTGGAATTAAAGCGAATTTATGTGGGACAGGAGATGTGAGACAATCTCTTTTCGTCAATGGATGCTACAGATGCGTGTTTGCTTTCAACATTTAGCATGTAGTAGACGTGCACATTCCACCATGCCGTCCCTGATCCACTGGTGAAGAGGACACTTTGATCATCTCCTCTTGCATCTAGAACTGCTTCATACAACAAAGAGGTTGCAGAAAGTGCTTAAGACTGAATGACTATATTTTATGTTGTGTCAAATCAGTTGTTAATTTTTTTTTTTTTTTTTTTTGTGTTTTGACTTTGAGATGGTGCCGCAGGTGTGGCTGTCTTTACAGCAGGTCCGGTATTTTGTTTTTGTACTTCTTCCTTTCTTTTCCTTTTACTTTCATCACATTGCTGCTGTCAGGGTGTCTCCCACCTAGTGCCCAAAGATGGCTGGGATAGGCTCCAGCACACCCCGTGGCCCTAATGAGAAATAAGCGGTACGGAAAATGGATGGATGGATGGATGGATGGATGGATGGATGGATGGATGGATGGACATTGCTGCTGTGAAATGTAAATTTGTCCACTGCGAGACTAATGAAGGCTAATCCAATCATCATCATCATCATAATAATAATGATGATAATAATAAATAAACAGCAAAACAACCCAATAAATAAATAGCATATTTAAAACACAGTCTCTTTCACTTCACTTAAAGGACAACCCACGTCTCCGGACAAGTTGTGTCCATAATTTGTAAAATGGCTTCAAATGACTTCTACTGAGCGTATTTTATAAAGATACCACCGCATATAGCTATATTTTACGTTTTAAGACTCGTGCTGAATATTCCGGAAGTCTTGTTTTTGAGTTGGTGACGAGTCCGTACGTGACGTCACTTAAGGAACGCCCTTGACCGAAAAAAGGACACATTGTAGCAGTCCTTCCATCACGTCATGTTGCACCAGAAGAGGGCGTCCAAGCTCCATATAAGGAATTTATCAGCCTGTAGAAACGCAATACAATGTCATGTCTACAAGAGGTCGCCATTTTATTCTGCCTCTTTTTGGGTGAGACATTTACCCCCAATGTTGCCTCAAAATGGCACGGAATAAATTCTTTAATCGATTGCAAACATGTATGCTTTCCTCTTCAGAACTATTTTTATCATATTCATAATGGATAATTGGATGTGTAATTGGATGTGTAACAAAAAAACATATTCTCCGAATGAAACCATTGTTTTGATTCTCCAACAATGCAAGATATCTTGCCGTGCCGTCACGAACTGGGGGAACTGGGGGAACTGGGGGAAAATGCCTAATTCGCAGCTCAACTTTTTGCAGATTTTAGACACTTTAAGTCATTTTTATTGGTGTTTTGCATTTGACTAAAAATATCAGACTGCGTGTTTTGGGTATTTTAGATTCTATAAAACGTTTTTCTGATGTCAGGAAACAAAAAAGTGATGTCGGTGGTCCTTTAAAGGACCACCACCGACGTCACTTTTTTGTCAGTGGTCCTTTAAAGGACCACAGACGTCACTTTTTTGTTTCCTAACTGACATCAGTAAAACGTTTTATAGCATCTAAAATACCCAAAACACGCATTATGATATATTTATTGAAATACAAAACACCAATAAAAATGACAACAAAAACCACTTCGAATTGAACCCGGAAGAGGCCAGTTTCAGAAGGTCCCGCCCCCATGTTCGTGGTGTCACGGCAAGACGTCTTGCCATGCTGGAGAATCAAAACAATGGCTTCAGATTCGGAGAATGTGCTTTCTTGTTACTCATCCAGTTATGAATATGATTCAAATAGTTCTGAAGAGGAAAGCATACATGTTTGCAATCGATTAAATCATTTATTCCGTGTCATTTTGAGGGGGGAATGTAGCACCAAATGTGTGTCATCTGGGTGGGTGAAATGTAGCACTGAAAAGAGGCAGAGGGCGACAAAGCTCCGTGGAAAGCTCCATGGAAACGGGCTGATTAATTCCTTACATTTTTTTGTCAGTGAATATCAAATAGATGCTCGGTGCCACACACAAGGATTCACCATCACGTTATTTATGTGTTTTCCTTCTAATTTCGCCATCAACATGGATCAACACGAATTTTTCAGACCAAACAAAATACGGCAAAATGCATTGAGGTGATGCAAGGTATGTCCTTTCTCGGTTAGGGGCGTTCCTTCAGTGAGGTAGGGTGAGGACTCGTCACCAACTCAAAAACAAGACTTCCGGAATATTCAGCGCGAGTCTTAAAATGTAAAATATAGCTATATGCGGTGGAATCTTTGTAAAGTACGCTCAGTAGAAGTATTTAAAGCGATTTTACAAATTATGGACAGAACTTTTCCTGAGACGTCGGTTGTCCTTTAACTACAGAGATGACTTGGCGCCTATTGGAAAGAAGGCCTTTATTCATACAAATGTTCATGTTTGGATGGAGCTACACTTGTAAGCGTACGTCGATTTGTTGAGATCATTAAGTGTTCATATACTGTACCATAATCTAGAGAGTGCTAGCCTGTATTTGAAGGGATGAATTGAGTTCATTACATTATTCTTATTTTTGTTTATGTTGAGATTGGCTGGCATAAGTTGAATGAGGGGAACCACCAAAACTTACCACATTCCCTCGGTGGGCCATGAGGATGGCGAAGTTAGTGAGGTGATTGCAGGAGCACGTGGTGTGACTCCTGTTGGTGTCCAGTAGCTTGCAGCCCTGAGTTGACCAGTATCCCATCATGCTCCGCTCGGAATAATTCCAGAAGGAACAGTTGGGATTGTAGTAGTTGTCCTTCTGCACACAAAAAAACACACACGCAAAACAATAAATCATACATGAGCGACGCACTGCAATATGCATAGCTGCACCTTGTACATTTTCAAGCTTTCGACTGCACTAGAGCATGCACGGCGGTGAGGGGAACGCATCTTGTACAAATAAGTGTCAATTTATGTTCTTTGACTGTGTGCCATGGTGGGAAGGAAGCGCATGCATAAAATCCAAATTATAGAATAAAAGAAAGACGATGAGACAAGACGTGATGGGGGTTACTATGATAATGCGCGATGAAAGTCGATTCGCTCTGTGGATTTGACCGGTCTGTTCCTCTGATCTCTGCTAATTGCTACGTGTGACACGCACGCCCAACATTGCTGCTTTCACCCTTTACTCAAATGGCTTTCGTGGGAGTCGCTTGATTGACAGCTGCAGTCTCTGGGAGGTGGTGGGGGTGCACTTACATCCAGGTGCTCTAGCGTGAAGACCACGGGGTCGGCCACAAAGACGCGGCTGGATTCCTTGGTGATGGAGGCGGAGAGGATGTGGGAGTTGATCGTGAGGGAGAGGTTACGTATGCCGGCATCCCCGAGGCCCCGCAGAGTGGCGTTCTCCGTGCTGAGGAACTGACCCAGGTGTTTGTACAGCACGAAGACCAGCTTGGCCACACCTGTAACACATCACATGAAAGAGGCGGAGGAGGAGAACACACACGCTGCCATGAAATCAAGCTCTGAGCAAAAAATAAATAAATACATGAATAAATAAAAAAGATGACGTGTCAGGGATTTGCTTTTTTTCCCCCAGCGTGTTATGGGTGGAGCAGTTCATCATTTACATGGGGTTTATCAAACGTGATGTTTTCCTCTTTTTGTGAATGTTGTTATCGTGTATATTATATTATCAATATATTTTTAAGGTTAAGATGTTGATAAATATTCACATTTCATGTTTCGATATTCTGTATATCGATATACCTTCTTGCACATAGAATGTGAAATATATATTTTTTTTAATTCTGAGATCGTTTAATCGTACTTTTTAACCTTGTTGTTGACTTTTGTTATTTTTGGCAATTATTTTTTTATGTTTATCATCCTTTAATATATTCCACACTATTTATAAATTTCACTCATTTGTAGATTTTGATTGACTATTTTTAATGTATTTACTTGCAATGACTTCATTGAGCCAAACAGTTTACTTTTGTGAGAAAATACATTTTTCTTTTTTACATAATTTTTGAAAGAGCATATTTTTGTTTAGTAATTAATATATGCATTGTCAGATAGCCTGCCTCAATGGCGAGATGGCCCCATAGTTCAAGAACTCTGTTTTTTGTGTTTGTTGCATTTGTTGGCCCTTGGTGATTACCAACGTGTCCTGTTTTCAGTATTTTGGACACAACTCTCGTCGAATGAGAGGAATCTGTGCATGTGGTTGCGGCTTCTCACGTGTGTAACAGCACTGATTTTGATGAGGAATGTTGGCAATATTTGATTCATTAAGAGACCCGGGGCATTTGTCTTTTTTACGCCTGTAATGACTTGTATTTTTTCACAGCCCCATTTTCTTTCGCTGAAAATATTGGCACTGCTGGACAGCCTGTGCAGGTGCGGTTGAATGGTTGGCATGTCTGAGGATAATGAGAGTGTCAGTGCTGAACGTGGATACGTACAGAATTGACTGTAGGCGCTTGGAATTGAAGTGCATTTAAATGGGACAAGAGAAGTGTCTCAATCTCTTTTTTCCCCCATCAGTGGACGCTTATTGCTAGTCGGTTACTTTTACACTTAACTCGTAGCAGATGTGTGCATATTTTGAGCATGCCATTGCCGATCCACTGGTAAAAACACACTCTCTCCTCTTTCATCAATAACTTCTTCAAACGATGAGGCATTTGCTGGAATTTGTATTTGGTATTATACGTTAACTGTTCTGTGAAGCACATTCATAATAGCTACAGTCGTAGATATGATGAAACGCTATGTCAATTAATTTATATTAAGATATATTATTCCACACATTAAAATATTATAGAACATTCATGACTAATAACTATTACTGAATATATAATACTATTGTTGTACTTCTTTAATTATTTTGTCTGTGTAATTTTGGCCAGACAATTTGGATTGGTGTACAACACCTCCCACACACTTTATATCGCTTCTGTACAATGCTTCATAACTTCATAACTTTGACTGTTGACATCTTCAATCATAAAGAAAACTACTGCTGTGCTAACGGCTACTGTAAGACTCACCATTTTTACTGTTGACTTTGACTGTGTTGGAGGAGAGCTGAAGCGTGGATCCGCCCCTGCTGCTCTGTGGGAACCTGAAGTCCTGCACCTGGCCGTCTGTGCTCACCACGTACACATCCATCACTGAGGTAGGCCAATGGGGGATGAAGGTTTTGGAGGTGGGCGTAATGGGGGGATAGAGCGAGCGAGCGAGAGGAAAAGAGAGAGAGAGAGAGAGAGAGAGAGAGAGAGAGAGAGAGAGAGAGAGAGAGAGAGAGAGAGAGAGAGAGAGAGAGAGAGAGAGAGAGAGAGAGAGAGAGAGAGAGAGAGAGAGAGAGAGAGAGAGAGAGAAATAGGCATTAGTCAGCATTGGTCAAAGGCGAAAACATTACCCAATAACCAGACAATTTTCAAGAAAAAAGAACAATTGGCCATTAGGTGCTTGTTGAGGACAAGAGAGAACAAGAACCAATTCATAATCATTAATCCAACACCAAATGTGATTGTCAGCTGCGAGATATGAAAGAAACGAATCCCACCAATGGGTTGTGCTTGCAAAACGATGAGCATGCAGTCTTCCCTCGCATATGAATGTCAAATATTCATTGGATCCACAATAACTCATCCCCCTCCTGCCCTTTTTGGATGACGCTGGGGTCTATGAACAAATCTCGGAAAATCCTCCAAATTCGTACTCTCTTCCCATTCTTGCCCATCGCCGCTGTTGCGCCAGCTGCCGCTACACTAGCACCAGAAAATGGCCCGGCAGAAAATGGCCCGATAGATGGCCCGTGACAGACAAAGATGAGGGATTGGCCTTCCTAGCCTGAGCTGTCTGTTGTATTTCTTTTAAACTTCAAGCTCTGCACTTTTACCCTGTCTCCGGTGTTACTGGCACTTGCCCAGAGGTGTTGTTAGGGCCACCTGCTAATTGGATACAAGTAGCCGAACTCACTTCTTATCACCTTGTGAAAGGACGTCAGATACAATTTGCTCCCTTCAGCTCAGGCCAAGGCTGACACTTTAAAAATTAACGTGACTCGATTGCTGCATCATCAACTTACGGAAATATCTTGAGAATACTGCCAACATCATCTACAGTTGACCAGTTGTTTCATCAAAGATGAAATGCTGAAGTGATTAATGCAACCAATTTGTTTGCATTATTGTCACAGTCAGACTTATTTTGTCACGGTTTGCATTGCGGTGATGGTGGTGGATCCCAAAAAAGCAGGCAGGAGGGAGCAGCATGGTGTAATTGACAAATTGTATTAAATAAAGTCAGCAGGAACAAAACCTGACAGGGTGAAGCACACACATACAATGACCTGACAACAAATGGTTGTGCAAGGAGTCGTTTTAACTGCCACTGATTGGAACGACCAACACCTGTGCAGGTGCAGGTGGGTCCGACAGTGCCACCCGTTGGTCGCCAACCAGATCGTGACATATTTTAACCACTTTCTTTTGACTTCAAGACGGCGCCGCGAGAGTGGCTGCCTTTCCAGCAGCTCATGTATTTCGTTTTTCTACTTTCATTCCTTTCATCACTTTGCTGCTGTGAAATGTAAATTTCTCCACTGTGAGACTAATAAAGGCATATCCAATCCAATCCAATCCAATCCAACCACTCTCTTGCTTGCAATGTCAATCTTGTGTCATGCAGATTTATTGCTTGTGATTGTTAAAAAATATTGTGAGAAGAGGCCCTTGAAAAAAAATTGCATATTGAAATAAATAATTGAATGGATGAATTACAGTCACAATATAATTGGTGGAAAATGGCTATTATATTATTATTCATTCATTATATTATATTATTATGATATTTTTATTATGGTATTTTTTCAGCCCTCATGTAATTTATTGATTGTTGGACTGGGTAATTAATCAAAACGACTGTGGCTTTTGGCGATCTTCAAAACATTATCGTCAAAGCAAAATGAAGAATATGCTGAAGTAGATGACTTTTCTTTCGACCCCACATATTTGTGCTTCGAAACCCACAGATTCCCATTTTTTCCCAGGATCTCACTCCAGGTTTCTCACCTAGTGTTCACGTAAAACATAATGAATGTTAGCATAAACATATTTTCGCTGGGCGGCCCGTGGGCCAGGGTCAGCGTGTCAGTCTGACAGTGCAGAGGTTCAACACGGGCATTCGGCCTCTCTCTGTGGAGTTTGATTCCTCCCACATTCCAAAAACATTCATGACAGGCTGATTGAAAACTCAGAATTGTCCCTAGGTGTGACTGTGACCGTCTCTGTGTGCGCTGTGATTAGCTGTCAACTGCTTCAGGGTGTCCCCCTACCTACTGCCCCAGGACAGCTGGGATAGGCTCCAGAACCCTCTGTGACCCTTGTGAGGATAAGCGGATCGGAAAATGAATGAATGAATGATTGAATGTTTTTCCTGATCACCGGCCAACCCGGCCCGAGTTTTGAAATGGAAGAGTAAAATGTTTCGAACTGTCGACCGGTGTAGGGTGTATCTCGGATCTCTGACAAAATTTCTAGGCTGGGATAGGCCGAGGCACACAAGTGACCTAAATGAGGACAAGCGTGACAGGGAAGGATGGGTGCTGGTGATATACCCAAAGAAAACGACAGTGAATTGAACGTAAATGGGACCTTTAGGGATGGCACATTTTCTATTTGATCCCCAAACATAAGGTTGCAAATAATTGTGCTGGGGCAACCTCTTTTCAGCAGTGAAAAAACAACCAAGTTGGTAAAGGACAACAATAGCAGAGGACAACAAGGCTCTCCTGTATTTTCATCTGAGGGGACACGGAGAGCAATTCACCAACCATATTTTCTATAATACGTTTTAAGCCGGAGAAAAACGACTCTGACTCTAACTCAGCTTTTGTCTATGGAGGTTTCTCATTACTTCAGAGAAACCTAAGAACTGCTCACAGCTCATGTTGGAATATAACTGAGAGCTCGGGTGGGGACAATGCCAGCAATCATCTCACGTAACCAACCAGCAGTTATGGGAAGCGAGGTCTGCGCGAGTGGAACAATGTCCCTTAAATGGCGTCTTTGTTTCAAGTCCTGGGAGTGAGTTCCCAGTTCATCCAGCTGCACGGCACGGTGACTTTCCTGATTGAAAATCCATCAGGTCTATCATCTTAGGGGCAAAAAATGAAATGTGCCCATTGGGTATTATGCATGCCTTTCGGGGGTGGAGAAATTTCCTTTCACATAAACACGGCCGACAAGTGAAGCAAAGGTAGAGCATTGTCAGTGATTGGGGCCTTCAGTGTTTGGCGCGCCGCTTACCGATGTTCTCGGCGGGCACTTTAACGATGGACGGCTCGATGAGGTTCTCTGCGAAGACGAAGGCCCCTTCTTCCAGGGTGTCTAGCATCATAGTGGCGACGTGCGTCTGCTCGGTAGAATTCATATCTTGCCAAGATTTCAGAGCCTCGGGCTTCAGGAGATTGTTCACAGTGTCCACGATAGCCTGTCACCATGGAGACGTGGGAAATGTCAGCCACATACATTTAATAACAAAACTGGGAAAGGGAGAGACGGTGGGATGGAGTGGGTTGACACGATAAAAAGGGCATGCATGGCCGACAGTGACAACAGCTGATACATCGACAAAATTATGACCCGAGTTGTGATGAGGTTCAGAGGAGGGGAACTCAACCGATCGACATCCCTCATAAGGAGGAAGAAAGAAAAAGAGCAAGAAAATTATGCATCTTTCTCTCTCTCTCTCTCTCTCTCTCTCTCTCTCTCTCTCTCTCTCTCTCTCTCTCTCTCTCTCTCTCTCTCTCTCTCTCTCTCTCGCTCTCTGTTATGTTATTGAATAATAATAATAATAATAATTAAAATGCTGGAGGGGGACACAACCATCCTACCCCGCACCGCAATGTTTATCTAACTAGTCCAAACAATTCCCGAGAACAATATTCTTCTGCCCGTCATGACCTTGAAAGCTACCCCCAAGGAAGGATGGGCATTATCATCAAATCCATGTCAAAAATGGCAGTGTGAGGAAAAATGGTCGAAAGGAATTGTCTTGTTTTCAATGTCAATGCTATCATTTCCTGCTTTGTGATAAGCTACAAGGAAGCTAAACATTCCACGCATGTATCATATGCTGATAAAACATTGCCGACCCTGGCAGGTCTAGTTCAGGACTCCCCCGTTCTGTTTCCCAATCTCTCTCTCTCTCTCTCTCTCTCTCTCTCTCTCTCTCTCTCTCTCTCTCTCTCTCTCTCTCTCTCTCTCTCTCTCTCTCTCTCTCTCCCTCTCTTTCATATTGTTTATTTCTATTGTACAAGATGGTGGTTCGCATGAATAACAGACGATAAGATCAATTACAGAGTTTATATGACATATTCACAATAACAGGCCCCACTGTTGACATTTTATTTTTAATTGTGGATTATTCGTAGTACTTGTATTTATTTGTATTGCACACTGTGGTAGTTTATCACGAAAAACTGCTGAGGAGGGCGATCATATTATTTATAAGACACGCACCATAGCAAACCCCAGATTTGTTTTTAATTTGCTTTTTTTAATCGATTATTGCTGCACATTCTGTGATGTGATAAATCAATATGTATTGTATTGTATTGTATTGTATTGTATTCAAGGTAGCAGGCCTTGGTGATAATTTGTGATCACATGTTCGGAAAATAATGCATGTGTACCGAGGTCGCTGCAGTCCTTTTTGTTCTGCAAGGTGCCGGTTAACATGAACGACTAACTGGCAAGATGAGAGATCATATTGTTTGTACACATGCAGGCATACATCCTGGAACAAAGGACTCTGTGCAGTTTTTTTTTTGGTGGATTATTTATTCATCAAAGTTGTTAACTGCCAAGAGAAACAATCAAAATGAAGTTATGACATGTACTCTGTGTGTTGCAAGTGGACATTTTTTTCATTAGCAATTCAGTTGATTGGGCAAAACATGAGTCATCATACTGTAAATAGATCTCAAAAGTAATGACCGTATTGTTTATATCAGCGACCCACAACCAACTGATGGCTGATACGGGTCCATGGGTCATTGGGCCAATGAAAGATTAACTAACATATTACTTGCATTTCAGTTATTTCAGAATACAATAGGTGTTTTATTTTGAAAAAATACCGGATTCTCTTACATCGAACTACAGTGATAGATTACCACTAAAATGCCACTCGAGAGTTAGCAAAATGAATTAATGGTGGAAAGTGTAAAATTTCTTTAGGAAGGGAAACAAATCCCAAACATGAGAGAGCAAAGGAGCCAAAGAAAAAGAAGGCTACATTTAATACTTAAAATACGGATTTATGTGAGCAGGAGATTCCAACGCAGCAAGTCTACTCTGTCTTAATATGCGGCGATGGTCAGTCGTATTTTTCATGCACTTTTATTGGTGTCTCTTATTTTGAAAGTACGTTTAAATGTTACCATAAGGACCAGATAGCGTTTCGGTAAGATATGACATTACTCGTGTTTATTCATGTTTATTATTATGCTTTGAAAATAACACAGTTTTCATGCAGGTTATATCATATTATTTTGTTATATTTATCCCTCACACCTTTAAGGCCGGTCCCTGAGCAGCCTGTCTATTATTAAATTGGAACAAAAAAAAGTTGGTTAATAGGGCATATATATTGCAACCTCACATTCTCTGAATTTCTTTGTGGAGTAAGTCTTGTCATTATGTATTTTGACTGTGCTCACTAACAAAGGAGCCATGATATTAATTAAGAGTGAAGCATGAGAAACCGTTTTTCATACTACTTTCCTGGCAGTAGGACACTTTCAGCAAATTCCAACGTAGAGGGCAGGAGTGCCTATTTAACCCCAGGTGCCATTAGTGCCAGCGTGCGCCTCACAATAATGATAATTAACCACAACCAGCCTCTGCTCGTAATGCCAATTAACCATTGCTGTGATTATCCAAAACACTTAAATGACCACAGACAGTCGCGTCCATTTGGTGGCATCCGTTTAGCCGGAATACGGAGGAGGGAGCTCTTGCAAAAGTCTTTGCTAATGATAAATACTTAACTTAATAATAATAATAATAACAATAACAAACTTACTCCGGATCTTCAGGATTGGGAACTGTGTGCACTTGCATGCGTGTCTTGGGGAGTCGAGGTCGATTACAGGGTAAGAGACAACAAGATGGATTTATGGTGTCCCCCTTGTAGTAATGCCGCCCCCTCACTCCAACTCCCTATCTCAACCTCAAGAGAAAACTGAAGGTTTTCAATCCACGTTTTCAAAGGAACACATCGTAGACGAGTTAAACATTTCTTTGCCAAGAATTTATATGCTTGTTTTCGAGCAACACAAGTGTTTTACCAATCAGTACAAATTAATTTATAAACCAAACCCAAAGTTTGAGAAATGCTACCCATTATATCTTTGCCAGTCGATATTCAGAGGTGTATCGCGGATTCAAAAATCACGGTTGATTTAACCTTACTCTTCGAATCACGTTGAGTAGCCGAAAAGGGACAAAAGGCAAAACTGGAGCAGGTTTTATTTAAAAAAACATAACATATTGTAAATATTTTGAAGAGAGGAACATTTTGGCTATGAACACCACCCAAATAAATAACATGAGGCTGTGGTGTGAGAAGGCTTGCTCCCTGATTTTCTGCATTTCATTGGACTGGATTGGATTAGTGGCAGAGAAGTGTAATATTTAGCTTTTGTTTCACAAGAAACCAAGAATCCCAGAAGTTTGTCTTCTTTTAGGGGGCTAAATCATGCAGAAAACTACAAAAATCTGACCATTTACTGAACTATTATGATATTAAAAAAGACAACAAAAGGAATTTTACATAGCCTCAAGTCCATCTGAAAAGCTCATGAAAGGCGTCTTAAATGCAGTTGGAGGTTGTGTCATCCCTGCGGTGGGTTGTAACCCCCTCCCCCACACATATGTGCTGCAGTGACACTCACATTTACATCATCCATTTCAAAAGAGTCAAATAAAGTTTGAAGGACCACAAAAAGCATTTTGCTAGCTCCAACGTCTGCTAGCTAGAGGCTAAGCTACGCTGTCTTTGTTGCTGAAGGAGATTGTTTTATATCTCAGCTGGATGGCGTTAATGCTCCAGAAGCTCGGAGGGAACACACTTCATTTCTTGGCATCCCTTCACTGGCACCATGCACATTGTAGACTTCTTATGATTATTTTAGTTGTCTTTCAATTTTGAAATGTTCTCATCTTAACTTTACCTCTCTGATCTCATCCACCTGTATGTTACCTGCCCAGTGCCTCGGGCCAGTGGCCCAGACGTAGCGAGGACTAATTGAGAGCTGATTTAGAAATACATTCAGTTGAAAGCAAGGCAAGCATCTTTAAAAATAAAACTAATCTGAAAACACGTTTTAAAAATTCTTTGGCTTTTTGATTCAGCATTATTTTAATGTTTTATGGTGTTTACTGTTTGTAAGCAACTAATTCATCATATTAATGGACTTTGCGTTAATATGTGTGATCTTTATTTAATGTCCAGCATTTTTGTACATATCTGTGCTTTGTGAATACATTTGACTTGAGTCAAGATGAGATCTCTGGATCGAGACCAAGGCACGGATACATCCTTTTGGCTCACCGATAACGGTCAATGTCAGATAATTCTGATTTCATGTAAAATAACACCCCCAGCAGATGCGCAGTTTAGTTCAGCTCTGTGAACCTCCCCATGGAAGAAGTACTGAGGCGGATGAATATGATTTTTTTTAAGGGAAACATGTTAATGGACTCAGAAATTAATCACAGAGATAAAACGCCATTGCAACAAGAGGACAATTTTTCATTTGATTTGACGGGATGGGAAGACGGGGAGGGGGACAGCATGGGAGATGAGATGAATTGTATAATGTAAGTAAGTAAAAAGTGAAGCACAACGCCACTGTGATCACACTTCTGGCTGACAGGGAGGTGCAATTACGACCGTGGGAAGGCAATTATTCACACGACGTATAGCAAGTCGAGAAGACGCTGTGAGAAAATATTAGCGTGCATGTGTTTGCACGCGCGCATGAGGAAAAAAAAGAAAGAAAGATGTTATGATAGCAAAAAGGAGGACAAAGATGGAACGCTATTGACATTCACAGCTGGAAAGAGTTCAAGGCGGAGCAGCCAAGCACACAGAGGGTAAAATAATCAAGTGGACACAATTACACAGTAGACACGTTGGATGCATGCTGATAAAGCTTTAGCGTCAGGGTGTAAAAAAATAAATGAATAAGGGATTAAATAAAACCAGGTAGACAATAAATACATTGTTTAAGGACTCTCTGATTGTACCTTCATGTATGCCCTGCATGTCTTCTCACGCTTTTGAAGCTTACCCCCCCACAAAACACACACACACACACACACACACACACACACACACACACACACACACACACACACACACACACACACAAACAAAGGAAAGACAGTAGTGAGAAACAGGAAGTGCCAATTGAGGCCACTTACCATTAATTACAAGTGCTAATGAGAAGAGTGGAAGAAAAAGAAAGACTTTTAGAAGGATGATCTCAAAACGATGTGACGCCTCTTTACACCAAGATGTGAGAAAAAGGTGGGTGGTAGGGGGAACCCCAGTGAGGTTTGAATGCAGAGGACGCTCACCGTTTGTGAGGCTTTAACGTATGTTAGCCAGAGGATGACAAATGATGTGCCATGTGATCATTTGTGCCCTCTGGAGAGACTATACACTACAAACTCTTTTGTGGCTCTCTTGGAGTTCAAATGACTCTCTTGTTTTGACCTAACAGTGTGAAAATCACATCCAGTCTGACTCTGAAACATGACATGATTAAAAAAAAAAACTGTTCTTTTTGAGATGAATGTAGAAAAGATCTGCATTATCAGCATACTGAGAAAATAGAGAATAATATATGTTATTGAGAGGAACAAAATACAGAAATTATGCATTGTTCCATGAATATGCAAATGATTTGTGGTCTTAAAGGGAAGAAATGCGGTCCATATGTAGAATATAATGTCGACTAAATATCATTGTTATAACTATCTGACCCAAAAATTCTGATTCAAGGGTACCTTACGTGAGCAAGTCACTCAATAAACAGCAATCAAGAAAATACACAAAGTCAAATAAAAATGCAACAAAACTGTTGACTTTAAAAAAGGGATAATTTAGGACTATGACAAGATATCTGCCTGCATACCTCCAATTGTTTACGGCACCGTGCATGAGTTACCTACAAGGTTATGGTAAACCAATTTGCCTTTTATAAATGTCAAGTGATGAATTATGTCGACTTAAGTGCCAACATTTCAGTAAGGTACTGGTATGGGAGCAACTAATTTGTAAATCTGCATTCCAAATATGTACAGATCGTTTTTAAAATAGCATTTGGTTTCATGGAGGACTCAATGGTAAAAATACAAAAGAAACAAATAGTAGCAATTGCTAGCTAATTTTAACATGTCAGATTGAGAGTATGCTCATATATTTTAGCTATTATTCGAAACACTGTGTCGGCTGAAATCTACATAATTTATTGGAGTATTATTAATAATTTATCAGTGGCAACGAACAGCAAACCTTCATTCATTATATTAAAATAAAGCATTTTCTCGCTGTTGTTGGGCTCAAAGAGATCGTTTGGATTGCCTTGGAGTGGAGGCTTCTGGAGGGACCCTTTTGGAAGCAACTAAATATAGTTCTAATGTCTTAAAAGAATATGTGAAGCATTTATCTTAGTAATCAAATAAGAGTGGTTATATAGGCCGCATTGCCAAAGGTGCTACTAAAAAAGAGATCCAATGTAAAAATGTAACTTGTAACAACCTTCTCAATAAGTATTTACCATTCTTAACAGTCAATTAAATTACCTGGAATAGTGCTGTGTGTGATTTGGGGGGTGGGGGGGTGGGGGGGGGGGGGGGGGCACAAGCAAAGCTGTTGTCATGTAACCTTTCTGGAGACCAGAGAAAAACACAATTTGCATCAAAATTTGGAACGCGGTGCATTATACTGTATAGGGTTTAACCCAGGCATGGGCAAACTACGGCCCGCGGGCCACATACGGCCCGTTCGGCTTTTTAATCCGGCCCGCCGAACTTGTCCAAATTATAGTAAAAACAGTGTCTGATAGTCTGAAAAAGTTAGCGGACAAGTCAGACAACTCTGAAAAGTTGTCTGCCCTGGCCATAAAGAAAGACGAGAAATCGCAAAAAAACATTGTCGCAAAGTACAGTAAAGTCTCGTTATATCGATATTGGATATATCGATAGTCCCGGTTATATCGATACTATTTCTATGCACGCACGGAGAAAATTACATGCAAGCAGGGTCGGATATATCGATAGTCCCGGTTATATTGATATTTTTTCGGACTCCCTTGAATATCGATATAACGAGACTTTACTGTATATTGTTTTTCTTAAATTAAGGCTGTACCTACCACAAACGCTACGTTGCTCAATTTACGGTAAATATCTGTGGCCGAAGGTTCTATTGCCGTTGTTCTTTGCCGCCATGGTTCACAACGCGTTTGTGTTGCGTTGTCTCCTACGGGCCACTGAGCGCCTTTCATAACTCTCAACTACTCTTTACAGTCACGGTTTAATGTAAATTTACCTTTTATACACAAATTTTGTTAGCTTCTTTTGAATCTTTCTTCTGGGGCTAAGGTTCTGTGTATCTACTTTGGAAAATGATATGCAAACGCACGACTTTGCTTCGGACTTTCCCAAGCGTTCTTGGGAAAGTCCGAAGCAGGAAGCAAGCTTCTGATTGGCTGCTGTGCCGAGTATGCAAATTTCAACTGTAGGTAGCCTATGTTTGTGTGCTTGGCAACGATACACGTGTACTGTTTGCGCATGAAGGCGAGAGAGGGCGTCCGTGGCGAGTTTGTCGAATGCGCGGTCAGGACAATCCATCCATGATTTTGCGAAGTTTAACACAAGTAGATATTATTGAGCTTGAGTATTTCGTTGTGTAATAATATGTATTGAATGTTGAATGTGATTCCTTTTTTCAATAAATGTTTATTTCTTTAACTTTCCACTTTCGATTGAAACTTATTAAAAACAGACGCAATCTTGATAAATCACAGTGTGTATGTTATTTTAATCTATTTACATTTCCTCCTCCCAGTATCTGCAAAATAGTATGTAAATGCCATATCTTGCATATTCCTTGAGACAAATTTATGAACTGATAAAGGCTTTTTTCACATTTGAAAGACTGTTAATAAAGCAATCAAAAAACATCCCTTTCATCCCTTTGCTGATGTGAAATGTAAATTTCTCCACTGCGAGACTAATAAAGGCAAATCCAATCCAAATTGGGTTGTAGTGTTCTTACTGTGCTGAGGTTTGCACACACCAGATTTAAAGGACAACCGACATTACTTTTTTGTTTCCTAACTGACCTCAGAAAAATGTTTTATAGCATCTAAAATACCCAAAACATGCAGTATGATATTTTTAGTCAAATGAAAAACACCAATAAAAATGACTTTAAAAAAAATCGAAACTGGAAGTGGCCAGTTTCAGAAGGACCCGCCCCCTTGTTCGTGGTGTCACGCCAAGACGTCTTGCCTTGCTCAAGAATCAAAACAATGGCTTCAGATTCAGAGAAGATGGTTTCTTGTTACTCATCCAGTTATGAATATGATTGAAATAGTTCTGAAGAGAAAAGCATACATGTTTGCAATCGATTAAAGAATTTATTCTGTGTCATTTTGAAGCATCAAGGGGGGGGGGGGTGGGTGCCGCACCCAAAAAGGCAGAAGATGACGACAATCTTCTGTGTGGAAATGGCTCAACATTTTTGTCACAACACACAAGGATTCACCATCGCGTTATTTATGTGTTTTCCTTCTAATTTCGCCATCAACACGGATCAACACAAAGTTTTCAGACCAAATAAAGTACCGCAAAATACATTGCGTGATCAAAAGACTGCTACAGTGCGTCCTTTCTCAGTCAGGGGCGTTCCTTCAGTGACGTGACGTGAGGACTCGTCACCAACTCAAAAACAAGTCTTCCGGAATATTCAGCGCG
This sequence comes from Hippocampus bargibanti, assembly GCF_051943395.1. Classification (NCBI taxonomy): domain Eukaryota; kingdom Metazoa; phylum Chordata; class Actinopteri; order Syngnathiformes; family Syngnathidae; genus Hippocampus; species Hippocampus bargibanti. Next base: position 20,113,543 of record NC_142744.1, on the reverse strand, counting down.
AGTCTTAAAACATAAATATAACTATATGCGGTGTAATCTTTGTGAAATACACTCAATAGAAGTCATTTGAAGCGATTTGACAAATTATGGACACAACTTGTCCAGAGGTGTCGGTTGTCCTTTAATGCTTTGGTATATCCGGCCCAAATATTCCCTCCAAATGCTCCTGGCCGGCCCCTCTGTCAAATTTTAGAACCCATTGTGGCCGGCGAGTCAAAAAGTTTGCCCACCCCTGGTTTAACCCCTTCATGGACCAATAATGATAACCTGTAACCTGCCTCATGCCAAACAGTCCGGTGTAGTGACTGCACTCCCGAAAGGCGGAAATAACCAAATTTCCAGTTACCAAATATGTTTGCTTTCACTATTAAAGGTCACCTCCGGAAAAGTTTTGTCCATAATTTGTAACATGGCTTCAAATGACTTCTACTGAGCATATTTTACAAATATTCCACTGCATATAGCTATATTTTACGTTTTAAGACTTGCGCTTAATATTCCGGAAGTCTTGTTTTTGAGTTGGTGACGAGTCCTCATGTCACGTCACTGAAGGAACGCTCCAGACCGAGAAAGGACACACTGTAGTTGTCCTTTCATTCACGTCAATGCATTTTACGGTACTTTGTTTGGTCAGAAAACTTCGTGTTGATCCGTGTTGATGGCGAAATTAGAAGGAAAACACATAAATAACGCGATGGTGAATCGTTGTGTGTTGCACCGAGCATCTATTTGATATTCGCTGACATACATTCTAAGGAAACAAATCAGCCGGTTTCCACGGAGCTTTGTCGCCATCTTCTGCCTCTTTTTGGTGCTACATTTCTCCCCCATCCAGATACCTCAAAATAACACAGAATAAATTCTTTAATCGATTGCAAACATTTATGTTTTCCTCTTCAGAACTATTTGAATCATATTCATAACTGGATGTGTAACAAGAAAGCATATTCTCCGAATCTGAAGCCATTGTTTGGATTCTCCAGCAATGCAAGACGTCTTGGTGTGACGTCACGAACTGGGGGCGGGACTTTCTGAAAATGCCCAATTCGCAGCTCAATTTTTGTCGGCTTTTGGACACTTTAAGTCATTTTTATTGGTGGTTTACATTTGACTAAAAATATCATACTGCATGTTTTGGGTATTTTAGATGCTATAAAACGTTTTTCTGAAGTCAGTTAAAAAACAAAAAAGTGACATTGGTTGCCCTTTAAGTGCCTACCCATCTCACCAAATTAGAAGACACCCACTTGCTTTAATCCGGCAAACAAACGGGCGTCGCTGGGTGCAAAACATTTTGTCGGCCGATTGAGCGCTGTCTGAATGTGATTCTTCACAAGCGTCACCTCGCCATGTGGCAGAGGTGGAAGAGCTTCACGGGCACTTGATGGAGCGCAATGATCCTCGCTCGTCAGCAACACTCGTTGAGTGATTTATTTATTTTTTTTTTAATAGATGAACAACAGGCATTTATTTTGGGTTAATTTCAAGCACTCAAAAATGATCCTTGGACGATATGATCCAACTTCTTATGATTATTATTAAAGGCTGGAAGAAATAATACGGTTTCAATGGCATAGGCGTCCATTTTAAGTAACCTTCGTGGAACGGAATGTGGTTCCTTGCTTTTGATTAAAATGTGGCTTTACTGAATTTTAGTGTGGTATCTCTTCTTCTTTTCTTTTCGGCTTTTCCCGTCAAGGGGTCGCCACAGCGAATCAGTGACCTCCATCTTCAGAGGTTTGATCCGCATGTTTGTTTTGGCCAAGCTTTAGTGTGGTGTCTGATTCGGGTTATTTTTATGAAACCAAATATGGTTCTAGTGCCCTAGAGGAAGTTGTTGGGCCTTCATTTTGGTGTGTTCTTAATCAACCAAAATTTTGTTCCTTGCATGATAAAGAAATCATACATTTGGAAGGCCTAACAATGAGGCCATTGCCGTCCATATTTGGTCATTTCGATGTGAACAAATAGGTTTCCTTTCACTACGAAGGGCTGCAAGAATACACATTGTGTTTGGTGTCCATCTTGGGTCAAATTTAGGCAACCAAATACGGTCCCACACACAATTGAAGACATCACATAGTTCTCGTTTCTTCAAGAAAGACTTTTAGTGGCCATTTGGGTTCAATCTCAAGCAACCAAATATGATTCTGTGAAAGGCCCAAAGAAAATGTTCCAATTGCTTAATGAGATATTTGGGATCCATTTACGGTCCACTTTTATCTAACATGGTTGCTTGTATAATAAAAAGCTGGTAGAAATCACAGGGTTCGAGGGGCTCATTGAGTTTCATGCAATCAAATATGCACTCTAGCGAAGTGATTTAAAGGATATCAATCACATGGTTTTAATGCATGGGGAGGCCTTTGGCCTCCACTTTGGCTAAAGTCATGAGATATGGCCCCTTGCGTTTTAAAGGACAGCAAGGAATCACACATCCTCAGTCACTTTTAACAAGCAACCAATGCCTTCTAAAGACATATTTGCCATGAATTTGAATTTTGTTCTTGGGCACCAGAGGTCTGCCTCACACAGCCAACGCTTTTATTCTTCAAGTGTCTGCTTGTATGGATGGAAAAGAAGGGCACACGAGCCGCCTTGTTTTCGGATTTATCGCTTGGCGTCCTGCCGTTTAGCCCCAGTGGGTTACGATGAGATGGTCACAATGGGTCACAAAGAGGATAACGCGTCACAGTACCTTGTTGAAGCTACGTCCTGCAGAGTCCTTCTCACTGGGCCTGAGCTCCTGCAGCTGAGCGTCCAGGATGTCCACCAGCTGCTCCATGAGGCGAACAGAAGAACTGACATCGCCGGCAAACACGGGGCCCCGCGTGTTGAATGCCAGCTCGTTTGCCAGGTTGGCTGCGTTCTCGCCGCTTCGGATCTGGACATGTCAGCACACGGGATCGCAGAGGGGGCCACAATTTAATGGTGGGAGGCGCTTGCCCAAGTTGCCACATTGTGTTTGTGCTGCATGCTTGCATACAAAAACAAATGATTGGTCTTGTACATCTGCAGTTTGCCATTTTTTTCTGATTAGTTTTCACAAAGTACACTTGACACGAAAAAGTCAAAGAAAACACTACATTTTCCATATTGGAATTATAATGGCCACCAATTAGTGGTGTCTTTTATTAAACGCCCCTCACCACCGCAAATAAAATACTGAATAAACAGCAAAGATGCATATAAATATATTGATACATATATATTTTTTCAAAATTGTTCCCATTGTTCACAACCAAGAATTCCAATCGCGCCTGTCACAATGCTGTGAAATCCATCATGATTTCTGTGTTATTTGCATATTTACCACATGTTTCAATTATTCAAACCAATTTTTATATCACACAGAAGAAACACAAGGAAATACAAAAAGCATTTTTGAAATACTAATTTAAAATATTAAGGCACAAATATAATTCAAAATTACCTGTCCCAGATTGAAAAAGTAATTGCTTTTAAAGCACAAAATCAGGATGAGTAACCACAAATTTGGGAAAGGTGACTTAAATTTCACAGGCAACAACCTCACAGCACATTTGGTGAATCACAATAATACAATCTGTCAAAGTGGAAAATCTCAAAGGGAAAAAAATGAATGATAAATTCAATAAGAAAGTTGAAAAAAAAGGTAAGATCTAGAAAAACGGCGGACAATGAGTTTGCGCCCTGAAAGCGCTCTCAGGTCATGCTACAGGAAAAATATTGAAAAACATGTCTGGTTTTATAAAAGGGTTTGGAATGGTCAAGTCAAAATGTGTATTCGAATCCAATCATGCTACAAAGTCCTCCAATATGGTGTAGTTGAAAGGATTCTGTGAAGAATGGTAGGACAAAATTCCTCCACTGTGACGGCAAGGTATCATCACCAATTTACTCAAACGCTTAATCTCAGTTCTTGCTGCCACAGGTGGCACAACACGTTCTGTTCAAACGGCAATTACTTTTTCGTAGAGGATCAGAAAGTTAAGGATTTTTTTGGGCCTTATTAAATGTAATTGGCATTTAGAAACTACATTTAGTCGTTCCGTGGCTTGTGCTTTTGATATTAAAATTGGGTTTATGAAACTCATGTGTGACAAATATGAAGAACAGATCATTCAAGAAGGTACCACAGACTATTTCACGGCACTGTATATTATCGGGTTTATCAGAACAAAGTCACATATTTTATCATTTGTTTCAAAGGACAACCGACGTCTCCGGACAAGTTGTGTCTATAATTTGTAAAATGGCTTCAAATGACTTCTACTGAGCGTATTTTAATAAGATTCCACCGCATATAGCTATATTTTACATTTTAAGACTGGCGCTGAATATTCAGGAAGTCTTGTTTTTGAATTGGTGACGAGTCCGTACGTGACGTCACGAAAGGAACGCCCCTGACTGAAAAAAAGACGCATTGTAGCGGTCCTTCCATCACGTCAATGTATTTTGCTGCACTTGTTTGGTCTGCGGACCTCGTGTTGCACCCAAAAGCCGCCAGAAGAGGGCGTCCAAGCTCCATATAAGGAATTTATCATCCTGTGGAAACGGAAGCGGCCACAGGAGGTCGCCATTTTATGCCTCTTTTTCGGTGAGACATTTCCCCTCAATGTTGCCTCATAATGGGATGGAATAAATTCTTTAATCAATTGCAAACATGTATGCTTTCCTCTTCAGGACTATTTGAATCATATTCATAACTGGATGTGTAACAAGCAAGCATAGTCTCCTTATCTGAAGCCATTGTTTTGATTCTTGAGCAATACATCTTGGCGTGACGTCACGAACTGGGGGCGGGACTTTCTAAAAATGCCCAATTCGCAGCTCAATTTTTTGCAGATTTTGGACACTTCAAGTCGTTTTTATTTGTGTTTTGCATTTGACTAAAAAATATCATCCTGCGTGTTTTGGGTATTTTAGATGCTATAAAACGTTTTTCTGATGTCAGTTAAGAAGCAAAAGAGTGACGTTGGTTGTCCTTTAATAAAGCAGGGCTGAGAGAAACTTCTTTGAATTTATGAATTAATTTCAACCAAGTCATATTGATAGTTTCCGATTCATTCAAAAAAAGTGACTAAAAAATGTCCCAGGTTAGATTAAACAAAGTAACAATCGTCAAGTCTGGCTCTATTACAAAAGTGGAAAAGCCAAATTTGCCAGGCACTTCAAAGTGTTGCTCCAAATGGGCTTTGAAGTTGTAATCAGTCAGTGATTTATTTGCTTCTGCTAAACTCTCAGCAACATGAAAAGAAGCTGGAGTCAGACATGCTTTTAGGATACAAATTGATTTTTTTATGATGCGCTACCCCCCACCATCCCCTCTTCTCCCTGCCACCTACCAATTTTCGAAATATTCAACACCTAGGCTAGGATGGGCGTGTTTCCTATTTGATGCATTTGCCGAAATGGTTCCTGACAGCACGCAAGAACTCTCTGTGAACTCACTACATTTGGGAGGCATTTTCACATCGTAGCTTCCATTCGAAGCATGGTGCTTTGTGCATTGTTTTGTGGAAAATCAAAGCAGAACAAATCACTGAAGAAATAACCTGTCAGGCTTTGATTGTCACCGCCAAACAACTGTCGCCTTGACTCCAGACAGCCACGCTCGTTTGTAGCTAGCAGAATCGCTAATTTATTGCCCTCAGATGTTTGCAAGTACGGTGGCCTCTAAGGGTCAACTTTGTGCTATTTTGAGTGTTGGATCCCAAGAATCAAACTCAGCTTCAAGTAATAGAAGTCTCATTTAAACTTTAACACAGATAGAAAGAGAAACGCGGGGTGGCACAGACATAAGATCACTTACGATGGGAACAGCATATTCCAATTGCGTTATACTGTATTTGTTTTGTTTGGCTCACTTTAGCTAAGTAGAGTGTTGTGACCTTAATGGGTCCAAAAAAAGAAACATTCTCTTTTGGTTAACATTCAATTTAAGAAAGTAGAACCATTTGTTGTTACTTGGTTGTAATAAACCTGGGCAGATTTAAGTTTGTTTAGCAGAGACTTGTAATAAATTATGGGATTTTCCAGATAAAAGGCGCACAGGACTATAAGGCACACCTTCAATAAATGCCAAATGGTTTCCAAATATAATATATAAGTATATAATCAGAATCAGAATCAGAATCAGAGCAGTTTTTTTGACGACGATACTAGTGCAGCGTGTTCTACCGGAAACAAATTCCTTGTGTGTTCTACATACTTGGCAATAAAGATGATTCTGATTCTGATAAATGGTTTCCAAATATAAGGAACACTGCATTATACTGTAAAGCGCTACAGTAGAGGCTGGGGTTACTTCCTACTTCTTTTACAAGGGGAAATGGAGTCGTGGCTGCCGACAGTCATTGCAAGACCTGTTGTGGCTCAATATTACTTCACATATGGAAAATGGAACTGTATAGTGCCACTTAGCAGTTTTTTTGACGACGATACTAGTGCAGCGTGTTCTACCGGAAACAAATTCCTTGTGTGTTCTACATACTTGGCAATAAAGATGATTCTGATTCTGATTCTGATATAAGGTGCATCTGCATATAAGACGCACAGTCATCTTTTGAAGAAAATGAAAGCTTTTGGGTGCGCCTTATACATCGGAAAATACGGTTCACCAAGTATTTTCTTCATCTCTAACTGCTTCAGGCAATAAAGCATAGACAGACAAATTGGTTATGATTGAACAACTGTCTGTGTCTTATGTTGTATTTTTTTATTATTTTGGCATTTTGTGTTAACTGTTCTGTTGATGGTGGAGCGGCACATGGAACACATTTGACAATAAAGTTGATTTCTATTAACATTTGAAGAAGTTGGCATTTTGTTTAAAAAAACACAATTGACAGAAGGGAACAAAAAGAAACATTTGGTTTTCAAAATACTTTGGTAGCCATATATTTGTTTGTTAGTGATGAACCATGACATCCCGTTTTCAGATGCCTTTAACAACTGGCATTATTTAAAAAAAAATCATCTTACCTTTTGTGCCACTTGAGTCACCCAGTGCGAAGTGCAGTTACTGAGGTCCGGGCCCTTGGAGCACCAGCTCCCTGCCACCGTGCACAGGAAGGAGGCGACGCCTGTGGAAGCACAGAGTGAAAAGAGTTTGGGGGAGACCCAAAAAATACGCTCACACGCTTTCGCTCATACGCAAACACACTCTCGCACACGCTGACATACACATGCATGCACATAATTCGCTGCAGGAAACTAAGTGTTCATTTCCAAACATTATTAAAGCCTAGGCAGCTTTGTAAGGGAAGGGGATATATAATCATAGGGGGGATTCTTGAACACAGCCAGCTTGAAGTGAAGTAGGGGGAGAAACCCCCACCAGTTCCTTATGAAGAGACATTTGGGAATAAAAACACAAGATTATGGCTAATGAATGCCTCTTCTCTGACAACAATGACAACATGTGTAGTCTTTTTGCCATTTTAACCCTCCTCAGTCAAAACAAGTCTCAATCCGGCTTTGATCTGGCTGTTTTTAATTTGACAGCACTGTCAGTGTTTGAGTATGACGAGGTGCTAAGGTAACTCGATGCGCGGCTAACAATTGTCAGCCCAGCCGCATAATAGCCATCAGCGCGCGGACGCTGCCGGGCTTTGATGTCGGACACTTTTAGTAACTGGAACTAATTCTAATATGACCGTGTGGATACACTGGTGCAATTATGACTGCAAGATAGTGGAATTAATGGTGCTTATCCGAAGTTGGCTGTTTTAGTTTAGTGTCGATGTACTGTTGCTGTTCACCGATTACAATTTTTCCCCATAGGAAATATTGGATTTGAACGGGGTAAAGCCGCAGGCATCGTAAAACCATGATTAGTTGTGCAGGCTTTTTTATTAATATATACATTCATAATTGTGAAACGGAAGGCTTTGGGGTCGGCATGATTGGGACATTTAACCACTTAAAACTCTGATCATGAATATGGTCAAAAATACTTCTGTGTAAAACTGTAAGAAGCAAAGCAAACTGCTTTTTAAAATAATAACACTATATACTATTTTTATTTTTCTTCAACTAAATCAGGTGTGTTGACCTGGTAGTCAAGTGGTTAGCACACTGACTACAGTTCATTTCCTGTTTGGGCAGGAGTTGGCAGAAAGCGCAATTTTGATTGGATGATACTGACCTATGGCCGTTGATGTCGAACCAGGTAAACGCCCCCTTTTAAATAAGGCTGACGAGTAAAAAAAGACGAGTATCGTACACTTCTGGTTGAATGGACGGAAGCGTTCAACTTTGTGGAGAGAAAAAGTTCTAATTTGCAATGAAACAATACCATGAATGAAAAATTTGAATATCAGTGGCACTTTGACAAGCCCCGTGCTAACGGTAGCATCAATATACTTCTGTGAGAGACAGCAGAACGCAAGAGTGCAAGCTAATGAGCAGTGTGCAAGCGAGCTAGCAGTAACTTTGCCTCTGGACCCGGCAAGTTGACTTTCATTCATTTCATTTCATTTTATTTTATTTTGTTATGCTTAGAATATCTTGTTTTCTATCCTTTCACTCCCACCCCAACCCCATCCCTCTTCAATTGCTGCTGTGGACTGCAAATTTCCCCATTGCGGGACGAATAAAGGTATTCTGATTCTGATTCTGATTCCGATCGTTTGGCTGGATTTTTACCAATCACGAGGAACGGAAAACCATTCATATTAATGTTGAGTATTATCACAGTTATTTTAAATACATTCAGACATTTTGTTGAAATCACTTGCGTGCAAGACAGAAAGAGAAATAGAGTTGGGGTTATCTTAAAAGAGGAGTTTGTTAGGAATGTCTTAGAAGTAAAAAGAGTATCAGATAGAATGATGAGTCTGAAGCTAGAAATTGAAGGTGTGTTGTTCAATGTTGTTTGTGGGTATGCCCCACAAGTAGGATGTGAGCTGGCGGAGAAGGAGAAATTTTGGTTGGACTTTGATGAAGTCATACAGAACAGAAGTGAAAGGGTTGTAATTGGTGGATACTTCAATGGACATGTTGGCGCAGGAAACAAAGATGATGAGGAGGTGATGGGCACGTTTGGACTCCAGATGAGGAACACTGAAGGACAGATGGTGGTTGACTTTGTTAAGAGAATGGAAATGGCTATTGTGAATACTTTCTTTCAGATGATACAGGAACATAGGGTGACCTATAAGAGTGGAGGCAGAAGTACACAGGCATACTACATTTTGTGTCAACGGTGCCATCTAAAGGAAATCAGTGACAGCAAAGTAGGGGTTGGTGAGAGTGTAGCCAGACAGCATAGGTTGGTGGTGTGTAGGATGACGCTGGCAGTGAGGAAGATGAAGAAACCAAAGGCTGAAGTGAGGACAAAATGGTGGAAGTTGAAAAAGGAAGAGTGTTGCATGACATTTAAGAAGGAGGTAAGACAAGCACTGGGTGGGCAAGAGGTCCTTCCAGATGACTGGCAAACTACAGCGAACATAATCAGAGACACAGGTCGGAAAGTACTCGGTGTATCGAGTGGAAGAAAGGTAGATAAGGAGACTTGGTGGTGGAATTGGGAGGTGCAGGAGTGTATACAGAGAAAGAGGTTAGCAAAGAAGAAGTGGGAAACTGAGAGGACGGACGAGAGTAGACAGCAGTACAAGTAGATGCAGCGCACGGTTAAAGTAAAGGTGGCAAAGGCCAAACAAGAGGCCTATGATGACTTGTACGCTCGGCTGGACAGCAAGGAAGGCGAGACTGATCTTTACAGGCTGGCAAGACAGAGAGACAAAGATGGTAAGGACCTGCAGCAGGTTCGGGTGATTAAGGATAGAGATGGCAATGTATTAACAGGTGCCAGGAGTGTGATGGCAAGATGGAAAGAGTACTTTGAAGAATTGATAAATGAGGAAAATGAGAAGGAGCAAAGAGTAGAAGATGTGACGTGTTGTGGACCAAGACGTAGCATGCATTAGCAAGGATGAAGTGAGGAGGGCGCTGAAAAGAATGAAGGGTGGAAAGGCACTCGGGCCTGATGGTTTACCAATCGAGGTATAGAAGTGTCTTGGAGAGATGGTGGTGGGGTTCCTGACTGGGTTATTCAACAAGATCTTAGATGGTGACAGATGCCTGAAGAATGGAGACGAATTGTACTCGTGCCCATTTTTAAGAACAAAGATGTGCAGAGTTGTACTAACTACAGAGGAATAAAGTTGATGAGCCATACAATGAAACTCTGAGAAAGAGTAGTTGAAGCAAGACTAAGAGCAGAAGTGAACATTTGTGAGCAGCAGAATGGCTTCATGCCAAAAAAGAGTACGACAGATGCAGTTTTTGCTTTAAGAATGCTGATAGAGAAGTACAGAGAAGGCCAGAAAGAATTGCATTGTGTCTTTGTAGATCTGGAGAAAGCGTACGACAGGGTGCCCAGAGAAGAGCTATGGTATTGCATGAGGAAGTCTGGAGTGACGGAAAAGTATGTCAGAGCAGTGTAAGACATGTATCATGACTGTAAGACAGTTGTGAGGTGTGCTGTTGGTGTGACGGAGGAATTCAAGGTGCAGGTGGGACTCCACCACGGGTCAGCTCTAAGCCCCTTCTTATTTGCTATGGTGATGGACCGGCTGACAGACGATGTTAGACAAGAATCTCCTTGGACCATTATGTTTACAGATGACAATGTGATCTGTAGCGAGAACGGGAAACTAGAGATGTGGAGATGTGCCCTGGAAAGGAGAGGAATGAAGACCAGTCGCAGCAAGACGGAATATATGTGTGAATGAGAGGGATCCAAGTGCAAGAGTGATGCTACTGGGCGAAGAGATAAAGAAGGTGGAGGATTTTAAGTACTTGGGGTCACCTGTCCAGAGCAATGGAGAGTGTGGAAAAGAGGTGAAGAAGCGTGTCCAGGCAGGCTGGAGCGGCTGGAGAAAAATGTCAGGTGTGATGTGTGATAGAAGGGTTTCAGCTAGGATGAAAGGAAAAGTGTATAAAACAGCCATGATGTTTGGACTGGAGACAGTGCCACTGAAGAAAAGACAGGAAGCAGAGCTGGAGGTAGCACAGCTGAAGATGTTGTGGTTTTCTTTGGGAGTGACCAGGTTGGATAGGATCAGGAATGGGTACATTAGAGGGACAACTCATATTGGAGGCTTTGGAGAGAGTCAGAGAGGCCAGACTGAGATGGTTTGGACATGTCCAGAGGAGAGAGAGTGACTATATCGGGAGAAGGATGCTGAGCCTTGAACTGCCAGGCCAGAGACCGAGAGGAAGACCGAAGAGGAGGTTTATGGATGTGGTCAAAGAGGACATGAAGGTAGCTGGTGTGAGAGAAGAGGATGCACAAAACCGGGATAGATGGAGGACATTGATTCGCTGTGGCGACCCCTGAAGGGAAAAGCCGAAAGGAAAAGAAGAAGAAGACTGTGTGTGCGTGTGTGTGTGTACGTGTGTGGCTCTCACTGAAAAACATTTCTAAATATTTTACTTTTATGGCTCTCTTAGTCAAAAAGGTTCCCGGCCCCTGATTTAAATCCATGTGTCATTGCTTTATTTCGGTCCAAAATGCGTATTTCACATAAAAACAAAAAATCAACAATCTGATGTGCATCTGTTGTGACTGCATGTTTTTCTTTTGGAATACATGTCAAATGATATTGCCCCTAACAGCCAAAGATACAATGTCGTTATTTTCTCTCCAAATTGTAACATCATCCCTCGGATATGCCAACAGGGAAAGTCCCTAAAATAGAATTGCAATGTACGTAACAAGGGAGAGGAGCTCTCTCGTAAACTCATCAAACCTTCAAAGTCTGCAGTTAGTTCATCAATCACACATGCAGCGGACTCACCTCGAGTGCCTTTAGGACAGGGCCTCTCCACAGTGGCTCCTGTGTGGGTCTGGGGCCATTCGATGGCCCGCTTCCGGGTTGCCTCACAGAAGCGTCTGGGCGTGGGCGGCAGCTCAAGTAAGGTGGGCTCCACCGTCGCCAAGCCTCGGATGTCCTCAAACGGATCTCTGCCGTCCCTTGGGTCCGCGCCTCCGCGTGCTGTGGGGTCACCATGGCTCCTTGTGGTGGGGGAGGGGGTGGCCGCTATAAAGCTGGTGGTTCTGGGTGCTGGAGAAGAGATGGGCAATTCGCCAACTGGTGCCACGAAGGGAAAAAAAGTGTGAAACATGCCGGAGATATTAGTGATGGGAAAGTAAATATTTTAAATTCTTTTTATTTACTCAACGGCAGGTGGGGAAACAGCTACTGAAAAAGGAGGACTTTATTTGGACACATTTCTGGATTTTTCGATGAGAAGGTTTCTTCAGCCGTCATCTGTACAAAAGTGAAGGTTTCGGACGTTTCGCCTCCTATCCAAGAGGCTTCGTCAGCGAACTAAAGTCTGACTGGTCGTATCGGCCCCATTTATATATCCCTAAATGGGGCCGATACGACCAGTCAGACTTTAGTTCGCTGACGAAGCCTCTTGGATAGGAGGCGAAACGTCCGAAACCTTCACTTTTGTACAGATGACGGCTGAAGAAACCTTCTCATCGATGGACCACTCCTGTACGACTGAGAGCTTACACAGACGTATTTCTGGATTTTATTCATTTATTTTGCTTTGAACAAATGCGGAACTGTTGTGACTTTGTTGGACTAAACCAGGAAGTGTCACTGATTTGTTGTGATAAAACAAAGCCCATGGTAAACAGGTGACAGTTTGATGAAGCAGGTCTGACTTGTTACTTTGCTTTAATAAATCTGGACAGTGTTGTTTGTTGTAACAAAGTAAAAGCCTGTATATTAATAAACCAACCTTCTTAAACTAAACCAGAGCCGACTGGTATGACTTGATTTTAATAAGACAGGGCAAAGAGTTGTTGCTTTGCTTTCAGAAACCAGGACTGAATGTTGTGGTTGCCCTCCTGGGGCTTAACATCAGGTGATGTCAATATCATTTGTCAACTGTGGCCATGTGAACCCCTTAGAGATGTCCAGAAAGCAATTTCACTTCACTTGTTTTTGTTGTAATAAACAAGAGCTGATGACAGTTACTTTTTTGATGTGATTATTGTCATTGTGTTTTAATAACAAAGGCAGATTGTTAGCCCTTTATTAGCCAACACCAGGGTCAACTGCTGTGAATGTGTTTTCAAATGGAAGTCTCAGTTAACTTGAATTACATTTTTTGAAAGGATGGGAAGGGATTTGAGGTCAGAAATAAGACATTTATACACTTCACCAAAAAAAGGAAATGAAATGTTCAATTGTATTAACTAATATTTTTGCCTTTGTAGGTGATTGCTCCACATCAATACAACTCCTCCAACCCTATACAAACGTCAAACATCGGCAACAACATGATTACACAGTATTGAGTTTGCAGAGTCAATCTATGTTTTACTTGTGCACAACATGCACGCTAATGCCCTCGGTGTTTGCCGTATGGTGCAGGTGATTCAAGTTGACATGTTATCTCTTGCCGAGAGAGAGAGATCAACAGGAAATGAGAGCAAAAATCAGGTTGGGGAAGAGGGTGGAAAGCAGTCAGATTGGCCAATACTGAGACGACAGGCATGTGGATGGTCAGTTGTCTCTTTCCTATCCACAACAAGCCGATTGTAGGGGTAGATAAAAGCAGCTTTCAACAATGAGGTCTGGCGACGGTGCTGTCTTCAGGTTCCCAAGGCGATTGTGTGAAAATGCAATATCATGCTATCTGACACCCCATTATCACACATATCTCCATTTCCTTGGGGATGAGGCTCTCCGTCGCATTCGCACTAATCAGCCAGGCTGGGAAATATTTGTTTTTTCATTCAAAGTGAAATATATGAGTTTATTACGCAAAGCCGGTGTGCGGCGGCGGCAGCGGTCACGGGGCCACAGCTGTTCGCTGTGAGGAAAATAAATATTAAAGTCCCTGGACCACCCCATGGAGAGGTGCAATTGTGACATTTCTCCGCAGCGACCTTTCTTCTAATTACCTTACGCTCATTCAGTCATTGTGTGCGTGTCAGTCAGGCTCTTGCTTCAGACTCAGACTCAGGTCCGGCTTGGCTGAATAAAAGCCAGAGAGGTTGAGGGTAAAAAAATTCTATTAGAACCGATGAGAGTGTAAAGAAAGGATTGGGTGAAATGAGGTGAGCTGAATACTACTAAATAACATGTTGAAAATGGGCACATTTGTCAAGGATTTAACTGTGCATGAGATGTTTTTTTACACCGTGAAACAGAGGTGCTGAATACTTGGATCGCGATTGAACAGTCGATCTCCAAGGTACTATCGGTCGATCGCATGAAAAGGTGATGAACTCATGCTATACAAATAAAGTTGAGTTGTTTTGAAAAAATCTCGACATCAGCCTATCAACCATCCCTTCACTTGATTTATACACGGGTCAGCCATTCAGATTACCTCTGATTTTTAGGTACACTGTGCGTGCTCAAACAACGCCTCTGAGCGTCGCAAAGTAAACAAGTGAATCGTTAGTTACATTCTAATTTTTCGCTCATAAGATAGGGTATAAAAATGTGTGGGGGTACGGAATGGGAGTAAGACTTTTTCTCATGATGACATTTTCAAAGTGCGTTTTGTCTCGTCTGCCAGTAATCACAGTCAACTCAGGCAATGGCAAAAATGTACCTTATTATTTAGTGTTGTGCAACATTTGCGGTTATACATCAACATAAGTAGCAATAATTATCAATATATTTCTCAATAAATATAATGGGTGGATCATTTTGACTTGGTCATTTCAAAAGTAGCTCCAATGCTGAAAATGTGTGAGCATCCCTCGAATGACAAGTCAAGTATGACCCAAAAAATGTCATATGAATTCAAGAAAGAGGTGTGGCGCATGTTAAGATCTGGAATGTTACAAGCTGAGATTATCATGGACCAGTTCTTGTGCGTCTTCAGCAGGTGGCAGATGCGGGCCTTCTCTTCAGTTGGCACATCTGTTGCCAATGTTCGTTAGCCAAATATTTAAGGACTGACAAACTGACTCCTACTTGTCGGATTATTGACCTTGTTGTTGCTCTTGCTCAAGTAATGATTTTCTAGACTTTGTTTCCTGAGTGCCATGTTTTTTGAAATACAGTAAAGTCTCGTTATATCGATATTCAAGGGAGTCCAAAAAAATATCGATATAACCGGGACTATCGATATATCCGACCCTGTTTGCATGTACTTTTCTCCGTGCGTGCATAGAAATAGTATCGATATAACCGGGACTATCGATATATCCGATATCGATATAACGAGACTTTACTGTATATTCTTTTTTTCTTGTGAGAATTGGGCTCTTGTCATTTGTCGGGTGTTCTCTGTTCATTCGTCAGAGTCGAACAAATATATTTGTGTTGCCGTTTTGTTCGGTGTCTACATTTGGGGGATCCGTTCGCTATTTAGTTCATTCTGAACTGTTGCAGAAATGGCATAATATCATTTGGTCTTGTCAAGTCTTGTTAGATACAAAGTTCCCTACTGGTTCAGTCACCATGATAATGTAGTATTGTAATGTAAGGTACCATGGCCTTCATCAGGAGAGAAGGTAACATGGTCAAATCATGATATTGTGTGTCAATTTATCTACCCAGAGTTTATGTGTATTCGGGTCATGAGCAAATCAATCACTCGAATTGTGATGAGAATGACATGCATGTAAAGGTTTTAAGGTACAGTAGTATAAAAATCATGTCGCACTTACTAATGTAACAAGAACGTGGACTGACAATGTGATGTTTGTCAGTACTCATAGAAAAGTTTCACCATGCTGATTCAACACAGGATTTTGTTAACAAAGGAAGGGCAATTTCTAACAGAATGTTTCAACAACAAAGCAGGTGAAATTTCTAGCTTCTGTGTCCAAACATTGTCGTGTCTCAGCTCAAATTGAAAACTTGGCCCCTGTTATTAACAGCAAATTCAAACAAGGTACCTTTATTATGTTGCGCATGCATTTCTTCATTTTTCTTTGTTAGCTTTCAACCCACCCGCCTTTTTTTGCGGCTGAAGATTGCAAAAGTTTCCATTGTGGAAATTAAGGCTTTCTTATCTTATCTTATCTTATCTTATCTTATCTTATCTTATCTTATCTTATCTTATCTTAATAACACTGATCATGTCCCAAAAACGTCAGTGGTCAATCAATTAACACAATAATAGCATATCATTGTACTGAGAAATCCTGCTCAACTATAAATCACAACGAAAACATGCCTGGAAGCGGTAATAAGAAAGTGCAACCATGTTGATTCATGCCAGCAGTGCGGATCAGTTTCAAAAAGAAAATTGCGTCATTTTAGCTGTTGTCTCCATGACAATAGTGTTTTGGCTAACTTGTTTCTAAATTCTGATACAAAGGCACTTCAATTTAAATGCAATCCAAAAAAAAAATGTCAGTGTTGCACAAACAAAGTTGGCAGCAGGTGGTCAACAGCAAAGCCAATTCATTGGAATGGTTTTCACCAGCAATAACAAAAATATCCATGATACAATGAACAATTGACAATCCATCTTGCTTATGATAAAACGTAATAAAACCATCCATGTTGGTGGAGTTAATACAGTGTAAACTGTGTCAATTCGACATCGGTCAATGTACGGGATATAAAACACTCAAAGGGAGAGCAAATGGTCTAATTTTGGACATTTATTTCCATTATGATGTTTTGGACGCATAGCGCTGGCCGCTTAGCATGCCAAGTCATCACCAGCTTTGAGTTTGGTGTTCTCAACATCGCATTTTCAGCCATTTTCGCAGGACCCTTTGAACAGTTGCCAATGCCGTGTGAAGAAGCATTCCAACATTCCAGATTGGACTATGTTGTCATTTAAATGCACCCCAAAGCACTCATTTGCGCTTATTCTGTTTCGTTTTCCTGTCTGTTGAGTCTTTTTTCCATTTGTGCTGGCCAAGGAGAAGTCTGCATCCTCTCGATGAGCCAAGTAATGATTGAGATGAGTGAGCGTGCCGCGTGCAACTCCACAATATGTCGATACTTGGCATTCTTTTACCCCCGGCAGACGCCAAGGGCAGGCTGCCTCACATGCGTATCACAATCCGAGCCCAGCAGCTGCCCAATGCTATTTACGGCACAAATTGATCGGCCCTCCAAAATGGTTTTTATTTTTATACTGCAGTGTTTTAAGACTTCTTCCTGTACTCCCGTAAATGATTTCCAGAAAGGAGGCCTGTAAAAGAGCAAGAAATAATTGCAAACTGCCTGTGAAGAAAAGCAGCTAAAAATACTCTGTCAACCTCAGGAAATAAACGCAAATCACCCAGGATTGCTATTGGTATTGTCCTAGACATATACCGCCTTACAGATCATAATCTCTTTATCCTTTCCCATGTTAGGAAAAATGGTTACACAGTAAAGAGAGGAAGGACAAACCGTGGACATTTGTAGTGTGTGGGAACGACAATTGGTGTTACAAATTACTTTTGAGGGTGTCAAATTGAAAACTGTGTGCATTACTTGACCCCAAACAAAGCATGCCTTGTTGATTGAGTCAATTTCTTAAAATTGCAGCTACAATGGAGAGTAACACCAGCTTCATCTCGCACTGCCAAAACATCCAAGTTCCTTTTATTCAAACTACATTTTGTCATAAGGTGGGAATGTGATGATATAATGAAAGTGACAAATATTCACTGAATGATGCCTTTATTACTGCAGTGTAGGTTGGTCATAAAACTGCAGGGCTTACCACCTGTACTTAGTTGTGACGTAAACAGCATCTATTCCTACTAAAGATTCCCATTGGTTTGTTAAGAGATCGTATGCCATAATGATGATTGCATTTTACCTTTCTTACATGAGTGATGGGCATCTCGGCAATTAACTTTTGATGGCAAGATTCACTCGAAGCCTCACAGTCGTGTAATAGCACTTGTCGGACAGAACTGTGCCAATTAGCGCCAGTCATTCTCATGCAGTAGTCACTTATAATACAACACCAAAGCCCAATGGTCAACAGTGTGCCACATGTGAGAAATGGAGGCGTTAGACACCAAACAATCGTCACATAAATGACGAAGGGGAATCATTGAAATGATGAAGCATTATTAAGCTTGATCTTTTTATAGCTTCATCTTTTTATAGCTTCATTTATGAGGATTGCAAAACATTACAGGATCATCCATGTTCCAACGTTTCTGTTATTTGTTTGGTGGCTGTGCTTGCGTGACATGTTAATTTTCCCCAATAGCAAACATGCTGTCAACAATGGCAACCTGTCCGACCAGACATGGGGATAAATGCCTCGTAAGCCGCATAATAACGGTTATATAGTGCCAACAAATGAGAAGCCCAACAATTTGCTCTAATTGATCTAAATTCAGAGAAAAATATCATACAGGAATAATCTTCTTTGTGTCATTGCAAATAAAAGGCAAATATTCCTGGAAACCCTCCATAATGAGCAGCATTCATGCTTACAAAGTAGCCCAAAAGAGGAATGTTAAGGTGGCAGATCTGAGAAAACAGGGGTGAAGTGTGAATGTATCTATAGGTATTGTGACACACACACACACACGCACACACACACACACACACACACACACACACACACACACACACACACACACACACACACACACACACACACACACACACGCACGCACACACACACACGCACGCACGCACACACACGCACACACGCGCACACACACACACAAACACACAGACACACAGACACACAGACACACAGACACACACACCCACACGCACGCACACGCACGCACACGCACGTACACACACACACACACAGTTTTTTTTTCTTTTTTGTGTGTGTGTGTGTGTGTGTGTGTAGCTAAGCGCATTACCAAAAGCAAGATGACAGCTGCTTGCTGTGACTTCAAGTGTAAATCAACAATAAAATGCCAATTATCCACATAAATTGACCCCACAGTTAAAATGATCGCTAAGCAGGTCCGTTTGAAAACACATGAGAGAGTAAAGATGGTTGTTGGTTCGCCTTTATTTGAGGATAGAAACTAACTACATTTGCTATTTTTGCCTTTTTCACCTCGAGCAAGAGCTGGTAATTAATGGCAGTGAAACAAATCCCACAAGACGTGAATTTTACATCAGGGCTTTCTTTTTCTTCAACGCCGTTCCGCTTTTCAGTCAAGGTTTCGTGGCGTGAAAGGCAGAAAGAGACACAAGGATTCATGTGCGGTTCCTAACTTTGGAATATTGTTTCTGGAGATGAAAAAAACGGCCTGTCCACTGGCCATGACACTTCTTTAAAGAGCAGCAGACAAAAAAAGCTCCACTAGCTACTGGTGTCATGTGCATGTAATTTATGATGCTTGAAAGATATGCTTGCAGATATAGAGCATTTGAGAAAAAAAGAAAAGGATAGCCAGCTCAAAATAAAAACAAATGCATTAAGGCAGAAAGACATATCCATAAATAGTGGCTCAGTGTTTCCTCAACTGCAGATGGTGAGATTGAATGGCCATTTTTCAGAATATGTTACTGGTATATTACAACGCAAGACAAGCGACCATCAGGTTTGAAACCAAAATCGTCATAGCTCTTGGAACATACATGAACACTAAACACATTGTGGAGTGAACAAACTTCAAAGGACCACCGACACCTCCGGCCGGACAAGGTGCGTCCATAATTTGTAAAACCACTTCAAATGACTTCTACTGACCGCATTTTACAAAGATTCCACCGCATATAGCTATATTTTACATTTTAAGACTTGCGCTGAATATTCATGAAGTCTTGTTTTCGAATTGATGCTGATGCCAGAAGTGACGTCGCCGAGGGAATGCCCCTGACCGAGAAAGCGATACGCAATGCATTTTGGGTGCTTTTTTTCGTCTGAAAACACTGTGTTGATCACGAAATGAGAAGGAAAACTACATAAATAATGCAATGGTGAATCGTTGTGTGGAAGCCAATTGCGGTAACACGCATAAAGAAGGTGTAAGCTTACACAAATTCCCAGCAGACAAATCAGCCCATTTCCAACGGAGCAGAGCAGTCGAGCACCAGCGGAGGCGAATGAGGAAGTTAACCGGCGCTTGGATAGCGGAAGTTTGATGCATGTTTTCTCATTTAGTCACACTGCATGCTAACTGTGAGCTCACCTGGTGAAAGAGAGCAATTGCCATATTAGTGGAGCAAACCGATCCACTACACAAATTCCCAGCGGACAAACCAGCCATTTCCGACGGACCAGGGCCAAAGGACAACAAGGAGCTAACCGGAGTTAGCGATGGATAACTCCTCTCGAGGCTGATCATCCAGCTCGTAAATTATTTTTTTGAACGTATATAAGTAAAATTGAGCTCTTCCGATCCAAAGATGATTACATTCTTCAGAACGGGGACCGAGCTCTTTGGTATAGCCGAAAAGACGCTTCGATGACAGTCAAACCTGGTATGTATTGTAATGCCCCTCAGTGTGACATGCACAACACAAGCACTGGACGTTTCTTTGAATCGAACAGGAATGCTTTTCTTGACCCCGTTATTAAATTCTAAACAACTGGATGAGTAACAAGAAATTATATTTTTCCGAATTTGAACTTTCTGAAGCCATTATTTTGATTATGGAGCAGCTCATTAGCAGTTTTGGACAACTTTAAGTCATTTTTATCTGTGTTTTCCGTTTGACAAAAATATCAGCTTGCATGTTTTGGGTATTTTAGATGCTATAAAACGTTTTTCTGATGTCAGTTAGGAAACAAAAAAATGGTGTCGGTTGTCCTTTAAGTGACACTAATCATTGTCGTCTCATTTCATAATACTGACCAAGGCCTCATTTACTGCAAATAAATTTAAGAGACGGTCAAACAGGTTTGGCAGTCAACACTTTAATGTCAAGGCGAGAACAGGATGACCATATACTTGCACAATTCAGATTTTGCCATGCTATAACATTTCAGAAAAAAAATATGTCTGCTGCTGTTTTGGCGCGGAACTTCAAGATACCCTCTCTACCCAAATGTGTGATGCACAGGGAAACCACCCTCAATTTTGTGAGAAGAGCAAGATACTTTGTACAAGTGAAAGCTGAAGGATGCAATGAGTAGATGTTTCTGTTTTGGGTCAGCAGAGTTTATTTCTCCAAAGATGAAGGCTGACACCTACAACATTGCAGAGCCACAACACATAAACCTCTTTTGGAAAGCCAATCATTGTTAAAGTTGCTGTCTGAGAGACGTGCCTCGGTGAGTTCTGCATTTTGTCCGAGTGACCAGGTGTTGTGGTCAACAGTTATGCAAATTTCTTCAAGACGGTGTCAGTACATGGAAAATACCATTTTGTGTGATCAGGTCACAGGGTGTGTAAAATTGTTAAGTACATCGTGTTCAGTGTATTCCAAGAAATGTATCAACTTTTGCTGATGGAAAAGGGAAGTGACTTTTTTGTATTTTTGTGTCTTGAGTGGATGACTAATTGGGACATGGCATATGGTGAACTCTGTACCCGGATGCTTAAAAAAATAGTGTCGACAAGCAGAATTGCCGCCAAGATTAATGTATTCCTGCAACTCCAGGGCTTACCTGGAGGCATCGTTCAGGGATGTGCAAGTAAATCAGAGTGTGGTGGAGTGGCATGCACATTTGGTTGTCAAAGAAGTACACAGGGAAACTCAGGTTTACTTTGACATTTCAATTCACAGCGGATACTTCCATTTGTGCTGACGACACGGCAGCAGCTTATGCCGAGCAGCCGTTTAATTTGCGGGCCAATACTGAACGTTACCTGAAAGGCAAGTTAAGGTTACCCACTAACTCCTTGTTGGTTTGAAACAACCCTGCCAATTATTGGCTCTTCTTCTGAATTATTCCATTTTTAAAGAAACCAATTTGTGTCTTTCTTCGCATATCACGTCAGTGGCTTCACAGATGCCGACTGCCTTTGATGTTTATTGGCATCAATTGATCGATGGGCCGAGTTTTTGCGCTCGTAATTCAGATGCTGACATTTTCTTTTAATGATGCGTCAACTGCCTGCAACAATAAGCGGAGTGATCGATAAAGACACTGATGTTTGCCAATCACATCAGTCAAGAGTGGAATTAGGAAGAGTGCATGGTCGCAAACACAAGCACAACTTAAAACCAACAAGGTGAACAATGATTAACTCTGCCAACAAGGCTTTCTTGTCACCACTGAGCAGATTATGTGAAAGCTACTTAGCTTTGTTAAAGGTGGACAAAGAATAAGGAAGGAATGACCGTGAATTCAAATAAGAAGAAGAAGTGGTTAAGAAGCCAGATAAAGGTGCATTTCAAGCAATACTTTTTTTTTTCACAAGTTCGTCTGACAGGTGTCAGATAATACAGAACAAGTAAGGTATGTGTCATTGTGCTCACTAAAATTCTCACTGTTTGGCCTTGGTGGAGGTATGCGCTTTCGTAAAATCTGTGAAGACTGTGGCTGATTGAACGCATGAGGCAGAAGAAGACATGCGTCAAAAGAACTTTTTTGGGTGGTGATGGTAGTTGGGCTTTGTTCACTTCTGAAAATGCAATCATGGAAAAACAAAACAATAAATAGAACCAAGATCCTCAAGCAAATAACGTAGGAGAACAAAGATCTCTCATATTAGCTTATTGAGAGACATTTTATCAAAGACAGCAAACAACATTCAGGAGTTTCTCCAAAGGACAGCTATGGTGTATGTTTATGATAACTTTGTCACTTGACTGACCATGAGTGTCTTCCATCTCACCTATTCATTCAACACACTTGCAACCCCAACTGACCAAGCACTGGAAATACAGTAAAGTCTCGTTATATCGATATTCAAGGGAGTCCGAAAAAATATCGATATAACCGGGACTATCGATATATCCGACCCTGTTTGCATGTAATTTTCTCAGTGCGTGCATAGAAATAGTATCGATATAACCGGGACTATCGATATATCCGATATCGATATAACGAGACTTTACTGTAGTACCTGGTTTCGCCAATGGAAAAGTGAACAGATACCATGCAAAAGAGAAAATGATTGACACGCACCACACTTCGTGTTAGTTTTGACATTAAATGACATACGGTCGCATGGTAAATATATTTGAACAAAGAAAAAGACGTTGGACAATGAATCTTAACGACTGCAATTAATTTCCTTTCCGCCTGAAGTGGCCCCCTTGGTTCCATGACATTACTTCACCGTCATTAGCTTATCCTGCAGAATCAGTCATTTCGTATGGAGGCAATGTCACCGGCTGCCATTAACCCTACAGATGTAAAGAGTGTACATCTGGTGGGCCACCAAGGCAGCGATTCTCTCTCTCACAACATTTGAAGGATATGCCCGAGGAAGGAAAAAAAATCCAATAGGCGACACTGAGTGCCACCACGTCGCATCTCTTATTTAAACTGATAAAGGTAATGCTTATACTTCAGGTGGATGAATAAAATCATGAAGCGTGTTCAGTCAGCTTCTTTGACAGAATGCACCGTTCCTGCCGCTTTGAGGTAATGTGGTATTTATGTTTGCTGAGGCATAACGGTAGTTGAGAGAACGTAAAAAGCAGTCATCAGAAAAGCTCTACAAAGGCCACTTTGTTCTTTCTTCTCCCGCCTTTGCGCAGCCTCTTTTGAGACAGGGAAGATGATCATGATCATTCAGTTGTTCATTACATTCATGTTCATCCGAATGTTAACGGCGTAGCAGGCAGAAGAATTCATGACAAGTCGTCTTCACACCATGCACGTTATCAAGCTCTTCGGTTTGTTTGTCAAAAGCAGATCCATAAATGGGGTGTAAGCTGGCTGGGATGGTATTTGAGCCCCAAGCCCTTCTTCCTGGACAGATTCCAGGTTCCAGCAGGAAAACAAACAGACGTGTTGACAAGAGGCCAGAGTTCAGCAGCACACAGCCCCCATTGAGGCGTCGACGACAAGTCCCTTCGACAAGGCCGCGTCGGCAATCGCATTCCCATCTGGCATCCAGAGGTGCAGATTCCTAATGTGGTAGCGAAAACTGATACGTGGGTATGACGTCAAGTCAGGCCAAGAGGTCCCCCACACCCTGTTTTCACCAGGCAGGCTTAGCTTGGTTTATTGAGGACTGATAATTGCAGCTATAATCAGACAGATGTAAAGTCAGTTCTCTGTTCTTAGCCTAAAACGGGTAGCATTGAAAATTGGATTTTTGATCCCCATTCTACAGCAAAATTTCACACAGCTACTGACTGTCACGCTCAGGTGGTAACACCATGAAGTAATTTTGCCACTTGGCTGCGTTAAAGCTAGATTCAATTTACCAGGTTATTATCACTATGAAACAATTTAAAAATAGTTTTATATTCCTTCAAACTAAAAAAAATAATAAAGCAAAAAAAGGACAATCGAAAGTGACATTTTCAGTGTATAAATATGTATAATAAATATGTATAATAAATATGTGTTCCAGTTCCCGTTACTTTTACAATTCAAACTATGCTGCAAAATGTTATGCCCTTCACTGCTTCCTGGAACGATGTCTTTCCCTCCGAATGATAAGTGTGTGCTGCAATGAAGTCAATGTGGGTCAAGGTGTTTCTTCACGATGCAGGCTTGGCTCAGCTCTGTGGGGACGAATAATTGTGGCCATCGACGGTCTGATGCAAAGTCACCCATGTGGCCTCTCAGCAATTCAAAAATCGATCAACATGAAATGACCTGCTTTTTTGTCCGTTTTGGCTGCAGATCAAATTTATCAGTCATTCGTTTTAAAAACATGTTTTTTTGGGGGGGGGGGTGTCATCCTCATTCTTATTCATTCACAATGAGACATTCATCATAATATATTCTTGGTACGGCCATTCCATTGTCAAAAACCTTCATCTTATTCCATTCAACTTCAAAGTTGCCAAAAATTCCCTCCCAAAAAATTCCTTACTATTTCCAATGACAATTTCAACAAAACACACATGATCGTTTCCTTTGGAAATTGTAATCATTCAGCACAATTAACTCACCAATTTTCAATGCATCAAAATATGCTTTTTCCATTGGAAATCCTCACCATTCATTTTCACTCCACATCATTTAAAATCTTTTCATTTAATTCAGCAGCATTCCACATCCCTATTCTTTCATTAAGCACTACATGATTCACACAATTCATCCACAAATGTCCAATGTCTAGCTCAACATTAAAATCGTTTTTAAAAATCCAATATTTGATGGATTGAAAAAATTCAACCAAGTTATGCATGCATTGTGCATACAATAATTAACACTGACTATAGAAATATAGCACAAAGAGACGAAATTACAGAAACACATACAAACATTTCCACTCTCTGATGCTGCCATGGCAACCGAATTTGATGTAAAGCAGGTGAGGAAACGCTGTGTCACAGATCTCAACAATATTTCTCAGACATATTCCTGGCATCCACGGCAGGGTTCAGGAGGCCAGTGACGAAAATGGTTTAAGGTAAGGTCAGGCGATTAAGGAATGTGATAGTGACCGAGCCTCAGATGGGAATATTCCCTTGCTTGCCTCATTGAAATCAAGAAGATTTTAGTGGCGATGCAATCACCCTGGGAGAGAGTCTTCATCACAAGGTCAATTTGCCAGTTCTGATTGAATTCCTGACACACCCAACTCTCCCCTCTTTATTTACTTTTGCTTTAAGGCACCAGCATTAAACTCAAAGTCCAGGGGCCAGCTCTGGCCCGCCACACCATTTTATGTGGACCACCAAAGTACCGTACAACATGTGTGTCAACTTTTATGATCATTCTGTACGGAAATATCAAATTCTCAGATGTGGCAAATAACATTTTGTATTGCGACAATTTTCTGACCTTGTTTACACTCACTTAAACAATAAGTGAGTAAGTCTGTGTAAGCTCTCAGTCGTAAACGAGTGGTCCATCGATGAAAAGGTTTCTTCAGCCGTCATCTGTACTTCTTTGAAGGTGTCGGACGTTTCGAGAAACTTCGTCAGAAAACTAAAGTCTTACTGGTAATCATCTATGTGTACATTTTAGCAAAAGAACATAGATGGTTTGAAAGTGGAGTAAAACAAGCGATTTTCATAAAACAACTAAATCCTTCATTAAACCGGTTTGGTGGGGTGAGGTTCAATTTGGATCGTTCATACAATGCTTAGGCAACATAGGATTAGTAATACTGATGAGGTGATATCGGTTGAAGTGGGGCAATCAGGCCGGTCGTTAGTCAGAACGACAGGAACTATCAGTGGCGCAGCTGCAGGGATTAGTCCTCTGCTCCCCCCAACCTGAGAGCAGGGACCTGTCATAGCAGAGTCCGGCACCGCCATGTCTGGACAGTAGGGATATATATATATAGAGCCTAAACTACCAGTAAGACTTTAGTTTGCTGACGAAGTTTCTTGGATAAGAAGTGAAACGTCCGACGCCTACAAAGAAGTACAGATTACGGCTGAAGAAACCTTTTCATCAATAAGTGAGTAAACAACACATATATAATTGAGTGATTTCAAAACTAGTAATCCATCAAATTGGTGTGTTCAATTAAAAATACATACTATGTTATGGTTAAACAATAATTTGGCCCTTCGAGCGAAGACATGAGTTAAAAGGGGCCTGCGACAAAAATGACTTTGAAAGCCCTGATATAGGCAAGGTAAACAGATCATGACGAACTGTCAAAATTAGAGCATTTTCCAACATCTATGGTATCGGTTATACAGTAAAGTCTCGTTATATCGATATCGGATATATCGATAGTCCCGGTTATATCGATACTATTTCTATGCACGCATGGAGAAAATTACATGCAAACAGGGTCGGATATATCGATAGTCCCGGTTATATCGATATTTTTTCGTACTCCCTTGAATATCGATATAACGAGACTTTACTGTATTTAGAGGATTTTCCCTGCTTGATCGGATCGAATAGCAATTGGGGGTTGCCGATCATAATTTCAACTCTGTTCAATACCTATGATCAGACATTCACAAGTGTCCTGCAAACAACTGGTTGGACTGCGTGATTATGACGTTAAACGAAAGGACAGCCAATTCTGATGCCACCGAAAGCTCGTGCAGTTGCCTCCTAAATCATTCACCCCCAAATTAAGAAGTGTTCCCAAACAAAATATCGTCATCACATAGCCTACTTACAGACATCCTCCAACATTTCTTCTTCTATCACTACACTTTTTTAAATTCCTCCCCAATCTGCATCCCCTTTTGTCACCAAGCGCGTGCTGGTGACAGACATCTGCTTTCAGAAGTGGACGCTAACTCATTCACTGTCATTCACAAATGTATTCAGGAATTGGAAATATTTTCCCGAATTTGTTTGGGTTTTGTTTTTTCATACTTGGTCACTGATACAGCGCTGGCCATGGCCTCTGGCAATGTTTTATTTTCTTTTCCACAAGGGGGCAGCATTTCCCTTTTTCCATGTTCATGCTTTGTTCCAGCTTCAGCTGTTGTTAAAGCGCTATATAACCCAATATGTATGTATTGCAATGTATTTTGGACAGCCACCCTCATTTCGAGCTCACATAACTCCAGACCATTATAGCTGTAATTTAGGTATTAACTCTTTTTTTCTGATGAAAAAGAGAGAGTATGAGGTTTCTAACGCTGTATTGAATGTTTATGTAGTCCTAAAACTCAATATTCTATGGGTCCTGCAATTTAAGTGACAATGACAAAAACCCTGGCACTGGAGTGGACACATTTTTGCACATGTCTGGCAGTGAATGAGTGAATGATTATTGGTGAAAGTAAGGTCCGTGTGTAGTGTTGATCATCATGAATGCACCATGTTATAAAGGTAGTATGAACACTCATGCCCATTTTTTCCTTCCATATGGTTGGGCTGTCTCACATTTGAAATATCAGTTAAGATGTTAAAAATGGGGAAATGTGTTTCCTTCCTGAGTCTTACAAGGCTTCAAGCTGACAATTGCATTTTCAGTTTTGTCCCCCCCGAAAAGATTTTCCAAAGGACATTTCAGACATAGGGAGGCAGAAGGCCTTTCAAGGTTATGTCCACAGTATCAGTGTAGAGTCACAAGGAAATCATGCAAAACAAACCAAAAAGGCAAGGATAGAGGAAAAGTGAACCACACTATTGGGGGACAACTACATTAATGATCAGGATGATTCCTGCAGGTTTCCACAAATATTGCATATAGGACAATGTAGCTTTATTAGTTGGGCTATCCATGAATAATATACAGTAAAGTCTCGTTATATCGATATTCAAGGGAGTCCGAAAAAATATCGATATAACCGGGACTATCGATATATCCGACCCTGTTTGCATGTAATTTTCTCCGTGCGTGCATAGAAATAGTATCGAAATAACCGGGACTATCGATATATCCGATATCGATATAACGAGACTTTACTGTAATAATAATATAAATAACTCAAGCTCATATTGGTAGGATTCACCAATGAATCATTCTGGAGCTCATATAAAAGTCCATCGTTTACCCTGGAGTCAACTCAAAATGTGGCTGTTGATTCTTGAGGGATTCAAATGACTGTGCAGACTATATATATATATATATATATATATATATATATATATATATATATATATATATATATATATATGTACAGTAAAGTCTCGTTATATCGATATCGGATATATCGATAGTCCCGGTTATATCGATACTATTTCTATGCACGCACGGAGAAAATTACATGCAAACAGGGTCGGATATATCGATAGTCCCGGTTATATCGATATTTTTTCGAACTCCCTTGAATATCGATATAACGAGACTTTACTGTATATATATATATATTCTCTTAAAATCAAACGTGTGCTTTATTCAATAAAGTAAACCTTTGAACAAAGATTTCGAAATCGGAATAAATACCTTTTTGTTCGTTTTGGAAATTTCGGAAATCAATCAAAAACCTGTTCGGTTTGGGCTTTCGGAAGACAACCTGACACGACAACCAAGTACAATGCTGTAAATTTATGCCGTAAATGATTTCTTGGCTTTATCAAATGGCAAGTTTCTTTGAGGTCTTGGAAATGGATACAAAACAACAACAAAAACAACAACAATCAATTTCCCTTTGACAACTTCCAAATCCACTGTGTGCTTTCATCACGGGTGATTCATGCGGGGTTGTTTATTTTTCAACTCCCACTGCTTTATCGTTTTTCTCATTTCATCTGATCAAACAGTGGGACTGTAAAAGACAACCGGGCCAACTCGGCTTGTGTATCACCCTGTTAGTGGTTGTTTTTCCATGTCTCTTGAACAGGTTGTATTTGTTCCATTTTGTTGTATGCTATGGTATAGGGTTTAGTGTCTGAAACAATGTTTGCCCGGATGCCCGGGGGCGTGCAACTTTTACGTCGGGCGTACAACTTACAGAACGTCTCCGCCAGGGTGGCCAATAACTTGTTTTTTATTTATATATATATATATATATATATTTCTCTTAAAATCAAATGTGTGCTTTATTCAATAAAGTAAACGTTTGAACAAAGATTTCGAAATCGGAATAAATACATTTTTGTTCGTTTTGGAAATTTCAGAATTTTGGTTTGTTTGTTAATTTGCATACTCGGCACGGCAGCCAATCAGAAGCTTGCTTTCTGCTTCCGTACTTTCCCGAGTGGTATAGGAGATGCAGTGACGTCATTTGTTATGATCACGTGACAGCCGCTAACTTCCAGGAGGCCGATAGCCAAGTAATTTCAACAGGTGTCAGCGAGTGTGATCATTGTTTTGTAAGCTTAGGCCTTTCATTTTTGGTTTTGATTAATGAAAGTCTTCGCGTTTTAGTGCGATGGTGATATCGTGTGTGATTGTTGGCTGTACGAACCGTTTTGTGAAAGGATCCGGGTTAAAATTTCACCAAATACGGATCGCTGAAGGAAGAAAACAAACCGGTTCGTTTGGCAATTTGCATACTTGGCACAGAAGCCAATCAGAAGGGCGGTTTGTGCTTCGGACTTTCCCGTGCGTTATAAGGACGTGCATTTGCATATCATTTTCCAAAGTAGACGCACAGAACCTCAACCACAGAAGAAAGAATCAAAAGAAGCTAACAAAATTTATGACGCTACAAAACGTAAATGTAAATTATCCTGTGACTGTAAAATGTACTTGACAGTTTTTAAATGTGCTATAATAATAATAATAATAATAATAATTATTATTATTATTATTATTATTATTATTAGTAGTAGTAGTAGTAGTAGTAGTAGTAGTAGTAGTAGTAGTAGTAGTAAAAAACAAAAACAATAGAACACAGCACATAACAATAAAACCATAAGTAAAATGATAAATAATAAAATAGAGAGAATTAGACATTGAAAGCAATTTTAAACAAATGGGTTTTGAGATGAGCCTTGAAAATAGGGAGGGAGTCAATATTACGGATGTTGGGTGGGAGTGAATTCCAGAGTTTGGGAGCAGAGCGGCTGAAAGCTCTGCATCCCATCGTGGTGAGACGGGCAGAGGGCACATAGAGGTGAAGGGAGGATGAGGATCTGAGGGACCGAGAGGGAACAGAGATTTGAAGCAGGTCAGAAAGATAGGGAGGAGCAAGGTTATGGATGGCTTTGAAAGTAAACAGAAGTATTTTGAATTCGATACGATGTTTAACCGGTAGCCAGTGGAGTTGCTGGAGTACAGGGGTGATGTGGTGAAAGGAGGGTGTTTTGGTGATGATCCGGGCTGAAGAATTTTGGACGAGTTGGAGTTTATGGATAAATTTCTGATTGACACCGAAGAGGAGTGCGTTGCAATAATCGATGCGGGAGGTGACAAGACTGTGGATAAGGATAGCAGCGGAGTGAGGGGTGAGCGAGGGACGGAGACGGTTAATATTACGGAGGTGGAAATAAGCAGACCGAGTAATGTTATTAATATGGGAGTGAAAGGAAAGTGAGCTATCGAGGATGACACCCAGACTCTTGACCTGAGGGGAGGGGGACACGGTAGAACTGTCAATGGTGAGGGAGAAACTGTTAGTTTTGTGGAGTCCAAAGATGTCCAAGATGTCCAAAAAGTCCTAAAAGTCCAAGATGGCGCTCGAGTAGGCAGCCGTCAGCAAGTGCTGTCATGAGCCTTGCTTTTTTTGTTTTGTTTTTGTCTTGTTTTGTATTTTCGTTTGTCACTTTGTTTTTGTTGGGCGTCGTGTGGAACTGATACGGATTGTCTTTCAGCATTTTTGACCATGACAATCATCAAGGAGGAGACTGTGCTGAGCGGTTGCGCCTTTTCGGCAGCATGAATATGCCAGTACTGTTTTTGAATGGGAGGAATGAGCCATTCGACTGCCATCGCTGGACACCAAAGGGGCCATTGTGCTTTTTTTGCACCTGTAATGGGCAGCATCTTCACAGCCCAGCTTTGTTCAGCGAAAAGGTCGGTGCTGTTGGACAGTCTGCGGCTGGATGGATGCATGGCTTGAGGAGCCCGCGATAAGAAGAAAGGAGCGTCAGCGCAGAGCGCCGATGTGTATGTGGGACTGTTGCGGCTCGGAATTGAAGCAGATTTATGTGGGACAGGAGATGTGAGACAATCTCTTTTCGTCAATGGATGCTGCAGCTGCGTGTTTGCTTTCAACATTTAGCTTGTAGTCGACGTGCACGTTCCACCATGATGTCCCTGATCCACTGGTGGAAAGACGCTTTGATCGTCTCCTCTTTCATCTCGAACTGCGTCATGTCATCACAAAGAGGGTACAGCAAGTCCTGAAGAATGAATGACTCTCTGTGTCTTTGTTTTGTCATGTTGTCTTTGTGTTGTCATATTATTTGTTATTTAGTTTTTTTGTTATTCTTTTGACTTCAAAACGGCGCCACGAGAGTGGCTGCCTTTCCAGCAGCTCATGTATTTCTTTTTTCTACTTTCATTCCTTGCATCACTTTGCTGCTGTGAAATGTACATTTTTCCACTGTGTGACTAATAAAGGCAAATCCAATACAATCCAAAAGCATCGAGGAAAGAGGAGTTCACGTGGCTTGTAGCAGATGATGCACCACAAACATTGCATTGTGCAGCATGAAAAGGGTACGAAAAGGGTACGGACAAACGACAACTGGACAAAATCATCAGCAAGGGATAGTTACAATAAATTAAGCAAGGGAGCATTTGTGGTAGGTACATCCTTAATAAAAAAAATCCTTCATAATTTGCAACAATGTTTTTTTTTTTTTTTGCGATTAGTCATCTTATTGTGAAAAATGGGGCAGGCAACTTTTCAGAGTTGTCTGCCCTGGCGTCCGGTAACTTTTTGTCATGTGTTTCAGATACTGTATAAAGACATTATTGCTACCATGATTCTGATTGTAATCTCTAAGAGCAGAAGAATGTATGCTAGTTGGTTTTGGGGGGATTAAAATGACTATGTAGGCAACTTTATAGCTTCATCCAGATAGTAAATTAATTTGGGATATATGAGGTGTTTTGGAAATTAAAACTAAACTGTCCCCCTGGATAATAGGAAATAAACACATTCAAGAACAAAGCCATTACCTTCAACGGGATCCGGTGGTGTGAAGTCGAGATCGTAGCGTAGGATGTAAAAGTTATTCCAAACATACAGCTGATTGTCCCTAGGGTTGTAATCCACGGCTGTGATGTACTGGTACTGGTTGGGGAAATCGATGTCCGTGTACTCGCCTTGGTTCAACTTGGTGTTGTAAATATAGTCGATCTGGCTTCCTCTACCCTCACCCTCGCTCTCTTCGTAGGTGGAGCGCACCACGTGGAGCACGCCACACACCATGAAGGCATTGGAAGCCGAGCGCTTATCGTAAGCCGTGTCCCATGTGGCCTCAAAGCGCAGTGTGTATGGGTTGAGCTGGCTCACCACAATGCGCCCGTTGTTCTGCTCTGTGGCGTAGATGACCCACAGGCCCCTTTCATCTACCGCCAAGTCGATGTCTGTCTTGCCGCCCCAGCGGTATGGCGAAGTGTCATGGTAGTTGGCGTTGTTGACAATAGCCTCACCGCTTTTGATCCGTGTGCGCAGATCAAACTTGACAATATTTCGTGTGCGCTCTTTGTTGAAGAAGATGGCACCGTCGTAAGCCACAAAGCCAGTACCGTCCACCCGGTGTGGCAATTTGTATGTGGTGGTCTGCCGATTGTTTTGGAAGTCCTCCAGAGAGGCATACTCGATGAGAGTGTCTGTGCGGTACGGCGTCCAGGGCATGAAGAAGACCTTGTCACCGGCTTGCAGTGGGTCTTTGCACCAGGACCCCGCTTGCTGCTCCGCCTCATACAGGAAAGAGGTATCACCGACGCCCTTCAGGGTCCCAGGACATATGAAGACTAGCGAAACAGAGAAGAAGAAAGTCATGCTTGTGAAAATCATGAATCAGTCAGATCATTTTCTCACTGTATACTGAAAACTGGGACTTTGGAGAGATGTTGACACATCGAAACAGAACAAAACACCATGGAAAAACTCAGGATTCCTGCGAATTTAAGACTGATCCAACGAAGAATGGCATTCTTTCTATAAGATCCGATAATAGCCCCTTTCAAACTGGCCTGAATCACTTAGCATGTGATGCAAAATGTGAAGCTTTTTTTGGTCCTATACTAAATGTGGGTGCTGCATGATAGCATTTTTTTTTCTCTGGCTTGTCCTTGAAAAAGTGGCTTGGAGGCCACGTTTTTGAGAAATATTGCCCTTAGACAAAAAATGTGGTGGCCATATATACCACAACTAGACATGATACATGAAAAAAGGTGTCTGAAATTGAATAGGATGTCTGCAATTTTATTTCAAACAACCTATCTCGCACAGATTCAAGGGCTCCAACCATGGAATTTGCCCAAATGAGCCCCGATCAATTGGCTGGTGACCAGTTCCAGGTATAGTCGGCCTCTCGACCAAAGACAGAGGAAAATCCCCAGTATGCCCGTGACCCACGCGACAATATGCAGAGCAGGAAATGGATCAATGGCACCCAGATCATCCCAGACGTCCAGGACATCCAAGACAGATGCTTGAAGCACAATTTTAAAGCTTTTTTTTTACATTCATTTATTTCATTATTTTTTAAATGACTTCAAAGGACAACCAACACCTCCGGACAAGTTGCGTCCATAATTTGTAAAATCACTTCAAATGACTTCTACTGAGCGCATTTTACAAAGATTCCACCGCATATAGCTATATTTTACGTTTTAAGACTCGCGCTAAATATTCACTAAGTTTTGTTTTCGAGTTGATGACGATGCCCTAAGTGACGTCACGGAGGGAACGCCCCTGACCGAAAAAGCAACACACAATGCATTTTGGGTACTTTTTTTCATCTGAAAACTCCGTGTTGATCGCGAAATTAGGAGGAAAACTAAATAAATATAACGCGATGGTAAATCGTTGTGTGTCGCAGCCAATTGCGGTAACACGCATAAAGAAGGTGTAAGTTTACACAAATTGCCAGCGGACAAATCAGCCCATTTCCAACGGAGCTTGTGCGCCATCTTGTGCATTTTCTGGGCGCAACATTGGATTCTAGACGGCGCAAATTGATACGGAAGGACTCCTTTAATTGATTGCAAACATTTATGCTTTCCTCTTCAGAACCATTTGAATCATATTCATAACTGGATGAGTAACAAGGAAGCATCTTCTGCGAATCTGAACTCTCTGAAGCCATTGTTTTGATTCTGGAGAAGGCAGTTTGTGAAGGAGGATCCTGACGTGACGTCACAAACAAGGGGGCAGGACTGTCTGAATCTCCGCAGTTCCGTGCTCATTTTGTGGCAGTTTTGGGAAGTCATTTTTATTGGTGTCTTGCATTTGACTAAAAATATCAGCCTGCGTGTTTTTTGGTATTTCAGATGCTATAAAACGTTTTTCTGATGTCAGCTAGGAAACAAAAAAAAATGGTGTTGGTTGTCCTTTAAGGAGGTTGCACCTATTGGAATGTTGGCAGAGCACAACCTAAAAATAAGCAGAAGGAAAATAGTTCAGATTTCAATACAATTAGTTTTCATTTGACTAGTTCGACTCTGAATTGTTAAATCCAAAATACAGTGATACCTCGGTTCTCGACCATAATTCGTTCCAGGACCCTGTTTGAAAAGGGATTTGTTCGAACACTGAAACCATCTCTTTGCTCCTGTCACTTGCGAGTTGACAGCGGGGGGACGAGGCTGCCTCTCCTGGCCGCCCTCCACCTGCTGTCAATTCTCTAATCACGGGGCATTTATACGGTTCGCGATCACCTCACCAATGCCGGATGATTGACTCACCTCGCCACCGTACCTGGACTATTCCTTCGATGCGCGAGTGTATCCGCTCCGACGTACTTTCCCTGCGTCCCGTAAATTTATGTCATCATCCGGGATTGCGTAATTTTGCACCCTCGTGTGCCATTTGCTTTTTGCCGTAGTAAGCGGGTCGGATCACCCCCTGCCTTCTTATTCGCTGTGTTTTCTCTTATTTGTGAATAAACATCCTGCTTGGGTAGTACGTCTCTGCCGCCTGCTTTGGGATCCCAAACATTCCACTACGTTCCGACGAGTCAGCTGCCGTCACTCTCGCTTGGAACGTGACAGCTACGGATGACTCAGCTACAGGATGTTCTTTTCTCTTAAAATATCTTTCCAATGACACTTGCTCTCACTCCCACAGCCACATCACTAGATTTCACAGCCTCCTTATTATTTAATATCGTACTGACCGTAGATTCCGCCATGCTGTATTCCCCAGCCAGATCAGACACTCGCACACCTCCTTCATATTTTGCGATTATTTCTTTCTTAAATGCAATAGTTGTACGCACTACTTTTCTTTTGTCACTTTAAGCAGCACTTACTTTCTTTGGAGGCATGATTAGGGGCTAAAACTCTTCGTACACCTATATTAAACGCTAGAGCAAAACGCAGCACGTCCGCAAGCGACAACAGTTGGTCACGGAGAGAGCGATACACTCGTACGCCGCTCAGCACCCTACCTTCGCGTACGCACTCACGCGTCGTATTGTCGTTCGAACACCGATTGGTGTTCGAACTACGAAGCAAGAATATCTCGAATATTTTGTTCGAACTCTGATTTTTTCGAACTGTGAGGCGTTCAAAAACCGAGGTACCACTGTAGTTTTAATTGTTCGTTAGAGCAGGTTTGTTCGCTTGTATTGTTTTCAAAATGTTTTGTTTTTGTTTTTATTAGTTTTAGAATAAGTGTTAGGTGTTCAAATATGTATGCCATATTTTTTTGAGTTCTAGATAAAAGAAAAAGGTCATGAACTATAACAGAGTAAATGACATAGAGCAACACCAAAATAAAATCTATCATGTCAGGCTACATTTTAACCTATTTTCAAAACTGAAAACTAAGTCAACCATTTTGTGTTCTTCCCCGCCTCATTTAGGAGTGAATGAGGAACCAATATATTATGTAAAATCCTGTTGACTTCCGGATTCCAATATACTATCATAAGCCTAACAGGTGCATTGCCAACTGTGAGACTCGATTGTCAAGTTGTGCCCTTGACATCTAATTATCTAAATGAGGGAAGCTGCAAAGACTGTTTCAACATGTACTTGTAATATCTTGCCACCTCTACTTTTGAATCATTAATGCACTCACTAATTTGGTAGGAATGGCTGTGTGAAAGGGGCTAATGTGTGACGTCAATTACCACATGAAAAGCTTGTTTTGCATAAGTTGATGCATGCATGAAGCAAAAATAATAAGTCTTTATGTTTTTGTAAGAAAAAAAAACAGAAAACACATCATCAATAGTAGTGAAGCAAATGAAAATGAAGGTGGGAGGAAAGGAAGAGCAGCAAAGGGTTCACAACATACAACACAAAGCACTGATGGCTGAGCCAGCACATGGCCACGGTCTGGTCTAGCTAAATTCAGTTGTTTGATACGCGAGCCATTCTTGTTCTGCTGTGTCTCAGCCCGCCATCACTTATATACTGCTGGGTGCAGGAGTCAAGCAAACTAAAAAAGAGTTTACATTGCTTGTTCAAAACGATGTGTGTATCTTTATGAGTGCCTTTGCATCTTCCATATTTTTATCAGAGTAAGCGTAGGGCAGGGGTGTCAAACTCACTTTTTGCCGCGAGCCACATTGTAGTTACAGTTTCTTCTCAAGGGCCGTTATGAATTTGATGAAACCATTAGAAGGTTTCGTCTCTTTCACATATTCCATACAGAAAGCTTAACAAAATAATAAATTACTAGTTTTCAAATCTGAAGTCAAGAATAATGACTGTTATTGTGGTGTACATATGACAATTTGAAATATTGGTTCGGACTTGAGCAAGCAACATGGCAATTGACATTGCTTTCAGGGGCCGAATAAAATGATGTGACGGACCAGATGTTGCCACCGGGCCTTGATTTTGACTCTGTGACGTAGGGGGTCCTTAAATATCCAAAGTTGGCAGACGTGTCTGTCAAGACAGGGCTCATTCTATCGTCTCAAGACCAATTCACAAAATTGAAGACAAAATCATCTGTACACTATATTTTCTCAAAGTAACATAAGACAAACAGGATGTGCCCCCACCAGAAGCTGACAAGGCTTACACAGCTTTAATACCCATTCATTGAATTATATTATTTCAAAGATTTGCCAAAACAATCCATTAGGTGTTCTGAAAATTTCTAGCCACATGTAACCTCTCAAAAACAAAAATTTCAAAGATTCATTGGATTCAAAAGCCAGAGACCCTGGAAAAATCAGCACTCAACCATCTGTTTTTGTGAGGGTTTTATGTAGCTTGAAGATCCATTGATTCATGATTGAAAAATTTGGGAGTCCATATGTGTAAACAATCCTCCTATGGCTTGGGAATTTGTCAGTGGGAGGTGAGTGTGGAGGTGCTAGCGGCTGTACTCGACACCAAAGAACAAGAAGACAGGGGAAGGAAGGTAGAAGGAAGTTTGTGGCTGTGGACTGGGCCACTTATTTACCTTTTTGCTCCACTTCTATTCCAGGCGGTGAATAAAAAGAAAGAAAAAGAGTAAAATGGGGAGAGAAAGGTTATGACTCATCTGGCAAGTACAAGAAGAGAATTAGACGCGAAAGGACGCAACCGTGACATGAACTGCGCATGGGCTCCTTTTTAAGGGGAGATGAGCTGAGGAGGCGGGGGAAGAAGAAAAAAAACAAGAAACAACAAGACGTTAGTTAATGAACAGTCATGCACATATTCCCTTCTGTCCTAAACTGCCGATAGAAGCTAAACAATTCAACTATATACACGGCATCTGAAAAAAGCACGGCACTAATGACACAAGCTTTGAAAAAGAAAAATGGGGCCACCAGGGACAACATTATAATAACAGAAAGCTTAGCTGCTGGGCGGAGAAAAGGCTGTGTGAAAAATTGCAGGTTAGACAGCAGAGGAGGTTAGTGGCAGGAGGTTAAAGGGTGGTCTGTTTGAAAGAAAGGGAACGCGCACACGCAGAAAAAAGGAATATTTCTTGCAAGTGTTTACGATTCATCAACGCTAAGCACTTTCACAGGAGTGCACAAGAATGTCGGCTATGCTCTAATAAACTTGTTTCAAACAAGCGCTCAAGAGGGTTTTGCGTTCGTCGTAAACGCAGATGTCAATTAGAACTCAAACAGCAACTGAAGGGAATTCACCAGTTGCATTTAAGTCGAAAGTCCCGCAAAATACAAACGGCATCCGAAATAGATCGTGTCATTTTATTCATAGAGGTTCGGAAATATCTATTATTTTCTCTTCTGAGACAACACAGTTGATATTTGCTTGGTAGTAATGTATTCTTAAAGTAATGGCAAGAATAAAGCAATACAAATCCTGCCAGGGAGAATTTATTTTTCTTTTTCAACATAGCATTCATTAAAAATGTATGTATGTTTTCAGTGAGATATATTGACAGAA
The DNA here is from genome assembly GCF_051943395.1 of Hippocampus bargibanti. NCBI lineage: Eukaryota > Metazoa > Chordata > Actinopteri > Syngnathiformes > Syngnathidae > Hippocampus > Hippocampus bargibanti. The sequence goes on along the minus strand of NC_142744.1, from coordinate 20,074,800 downwards.
CAAATACATAATTATAATTACAAAATGTACGAAAAAAATGTGTGCTATGTAGTGTCAGGAAAGGCAAAGTCGACGCCTAATGTTCTTTACATTCTATGTATGTTCTATGTGGTCCCCTCTGGTTGAAACAAGGCTTTCTGTTTTCTGACGCAGAACCATAATTCGTTGCTCCCTGAGCTCTGAGTATCTGCAATTTCATTCATTTTCATTCAGTCGTCAAAAAAAAAGAAATGCCAAAATGGCCCTCGCCTGTGATGGATTAAAAAAAACTGCCTTTTGCTGCTTCACTCCTATTTCACAAATAGATTTTATATATCAGAATCAACGTTTGGATGAATGGAGGCATGGCAATGGAGAGCATATTGTCAAGAAAATGTTTGTGTAGGAGAGCCTTTAACACTGCACGTTAAAGGCCAAACCAGTAACTGAATCCTAAAATGGGGCTGCACACTTTCTAGGCCATCACTTTGAAATAATGTCCTAATTTTGCGGAATAAAAGGATCAAATATTTCATTTAATGTTTTGTTTTTTTAATCATCAATGATTGAAATGATAGTGAGCAGCTCTAAAATTTGAAGAAAAAAATGTGTCACTGGTTCATGGGATTGGCACTGTTATCGAGATAGGCATATTTCACTCATGGATGAATGGTATTGGAATTGGCAGCATAAAACACAGATTTGAATGCCTCTGTTAAATTCCATATGGCAGTAAACAATTTGTAGGAATTCTAGTGAGAATGTCATACTTGTAAAACTAACATGAGTTCACCTATACTTACAGTTCAGTATCTCAACCCACCGGAAAGTAACAGTTTAAATTTAAAATTAAATTACATTAAATATGCCACCAGTTAAACAAGCTGATTGATCCCTCTACCCCCACGATTTAATACATTTTGCCACACGTATCCCTTGGCGTGCCATTGCCAAAAATTACCATAACATTACATCAGTGCTGTGCAGCTTGACACGTTGGCGCCCTGACACACATTAAAACAGCATGCTTTGTGATAAGCATGTAGTGTAAAAAATAAAAATAAAAATCACACACAGCAACAACGACAAAATTCACAGCATCATTCAACGTGGTGGTGATACTTACTATAGGGAACACACTCATACTGGACCTCTAAGTACTTGTAGGTGCCAGGGCATGGATCGGGAAAGACATCGGAGCCAGTGACAACCACACACTGCGTACGATTGTTGCACCTAGAAGGAATAAGACAAGATTGACCACATATGTCATCACCCCAGAGAGCTTAGTAGGCATAGGCGGTGGTTGTGAGCGGCATTAGCTCATCATTAGGGTGGTGTGCAGTACTACCTCCAAATTTTCGTACCCTAAAAGTTGACTAGAATCTGCCAGGATTTTCAGATGGTAACTTTTTGTAAACAAAAGACTTGATCTGATTTAGATTTTGTGTGGGTGGTGCTGAGCATTTGAGTCTTTGGTGATGTTGGGTGAGAAGGGGGAAGCTCTTGCACTAAGCTGGGTAGCCTTCTTTCAAACATTTTTTCCCCCCGAAAGCTTTGTTCCCTAGTGCTGAAAAGTTTTGTGGAAACAAACGATTCCGTGGGGTGATGTTCTCTGAGTCGTGTCTTATATTTGAGTCAATCTGTTTGTTGATGTTCACCGAGAAGGAACACTTGAGTTAGGATTGCTGTGTTACCTTTCCCAATGCCCAGTAGCTAAGGTTTCCGCCTTCCTTTTTTTCTCCTGAAAGTTTTATTCCCGAGCACCACACAGTTTTGCTTTAACAAAACACTCTTTAATTACCTGTAGAGTTTCTGTGACTGCTGTCGTACATTTGACTGAGTCTATGTGTTGGTGTTCAACAAGGAGTAAAGTTTTTGACTGCTGCATAACGTAATAGCTGTTAGCTAGCGCACTTTCTGCCAAACTTTTTATCCGCAGGTTTGGTTCTCTCCAATTGAGGAGTTTTTGTGAACAAAGAACTCTAACTCGAATTTTATGTGACTGCTGTCATGCATTTCAGTCCATCTGTTTGATGGTGATTAACAAGAAAGACTTCTCGTAACAATTAGCTCATTATGCCAGGCAGCTAACTGTCTGCCAAATTATTTTTTCTGAAGAGATGATGGTACTAGAAGAAGAAATGATATTGAGAGATGATCCCCAGACTGCAATGTTTCACTCCACTACAAATTTTATTTCGATAGGTCTGTTTTGTTGGCAATCTCTATGCTATCAAACTGTATGTTTTCAAACAAATGACTTTGTTGATGTTTGACATGAAGAAGTACACAGTAATTATGTGGACTACTGTGTTAGCTTCTCGTGCAAACCGCTAGCTAAATGCTAGTAGACTACATAAATTAGGAAGTGTCTCGGTGTTATGATAACTGGAGATCATCATGAGTAGCCCAGCCATCTGCAATTGTGGAATATTCAGCGCAATCAATTGTTTCATTACGTTACACGCAGATATAATTATTCAACATACTGTACTTATATTTAAATGATTGTAAATATGTTATGACAATGACTGATGTCACTGTCAAACTTGGAGGCAGCACTGCAGAAGGACTGTCGGGTGCATAAATGCATAGATATAAAAACAGCAGAGTAAGGCACATCAGGTATGAGCGGTGGTATTTCCTGAAACATCTGCATCTATGGAGAGGAAAGACATTCGTTAAAGCATCACACGGTAGGTGGCTGTGACATGTAACAACAGACAGACAAGAGCGTAGAGACGCTCCCCCAGCTTGTGTGCAGAAAACACATCAATGGGGGGGAAAATCAGCAACAGCGCTAATTGCAAAAGTGTGCCTCTTTTTTTCAAATGTTTCTGGGTGCAAGTAAAGTTCAAGTTAAGAGGCAGAGGGAGTTGGAACAAAAGGAGTGGAGATGGGGACGACGTTTGCACTTCAAACGAGTTCATTTGAGGCAGAGGGATGGCACTGGAGATCATGCGGGCAAGTCGAACTGAGGCGCATACACTAGGAAAAAATTGTAAGGCAGTGATGAATATTTCACAAGGTCAGTCGCTGTCATGGTCACGCATGCTGTTCATACATTTAAACACTGGAAGTGATGTTTAAAAGAGCCATGAGTCATTTAAGAGGTATCATGAATTTTTTGAATTGAAAATTTCATGAATTCTTTTGGATGCATATAAAAGCCAAGGACTACTTTCAAACACACTAGTTTTGCAAGAAAGGGATCCATCCATCCATCCATCCATCCATCCATTTTTCAGACCACTTTATCCTCATTTGGGTCACAGGGGGTGCTGGAGCCTATCCAGGCCGTCTTCCGCCACGAGGCGGGGGACACCCTGAATGGGATGCCAGCCAGCACAGAGACAATCAAACATTCACTCTCACACTCACACCTAGGTCAAAATTGGAGTGTTCAATCAGCCTGCCATGTATGTTTTTGGAATGTAGGAAGAAACCGGAGGACCCGGAGAAACCCCACGCGCGCCCTGGGAGAACATGCAAACCCCACAGAGGGAGGCCAGACAAGTCTTGAACTCACGACCTCTGCAGTGAAGCCGGCGTGTCAACCACTCCACTAAAGGGATACACTAATCAAAAAATGATATTTGGCTCTCCAAGAAAATGTCAGGATGACCGTCAAATGTAATGCAGGTTTATATGACCTTCTGTTGGTTAACTGTTGATTGGACATGTACAACCATTCCGTGTTTTGAACAACTTGTTGTTCACTCATCAGATGTTAAACACCAAAATTCTTAACAAAGGTTTGCTTGTTCTCGTTTCTAATTTTCAAGGACGTGTACTTCTGCACCTCTATGTGACTCTGTCAGTCTCTCCGGGCCAACTTAATGAAATTACGGTTCAGTGATCTGAGTTCAGTAATTTGAGAAAATCTTATCTTGACCCCTTGGAATGAATGCTAAGATGCCATGAATCAACTTTTAGGAGGTAGCTTGATCTCAAAGGTGACCGGCATAATTGATGAAGGCCGTGTAAATACATGTATCAGGCTGTTAAAACGCCTGTGAATTTTGACATTCAGGCCATTGTGGGAGAAGCTTTATCAAGAAAAAAATATCAGTCAAACACGTTTGAGACTCATACTGATTTTTTTTACCCAAAAGCCAGATGTCTCCAAGTTTTTGTGAGGAGTGTATTCTGGAAAATTGACTTTTTTGCAATGTGATCGCACCAGGCCACCATTCAAGTGCGAAATTATACAATTACAACAGAACATACATATTTACTTGTTTTTTTCTGAAACTGTGCCTGTGAGCGAACAGTTAGGTAATAGTATAAAGTACAATGGCCACAGATGCTTTTGAGCTGCACTCCTCGTTCACAGTCTGGGCATTATTATTCCTCCAAAGTTTCCCAATTACAACACACAAAGTTGCAACATGCTGACGTTGTTAAGCGTTTTTTGTTTGTTTGATGGTTTGTTTTGAAGGAAGTGGTGGGGCAGTGCATTGAGTGACTAAACAATTCATAAATGTTTTTTGATGTCAGGCTCGCTACATTAGCACCTGCTACTGCCAAGTCCTCTGTGCCTTCCATTGATATCAGTTCATCATATTGTCAACGCTAAAACGTCAGTAGCCAGGATGCGTGATGGATTATGCTATCACAGAAGAATCATTCAAGAAAGAGCTTGCGATGTAACATACTAGAGTTTTTGACTTCAGAGACCCCTCTGGAGTGTATTGGAACGTTCTCAATCCATTTCGACGTGCTTAAGCTTGTTGAAATGATCGTTTGGAAGGTTAGAAGTCTACTTATGTGCTTTGGAATTTGATGCACTGTACTCCATTCTATGGCCACTTCGATAAATCCTCAGCACAACTTAAAAGGCAGACAAAACATTGGATGTTGAGCTATACAATGGGGAATATACCGTTATTATCAACTGCTTTCTATAAGTACAGCTTTCAGCTTTTTTTTTCTTGTAATATCTGTGGCAGTGTTATACGGTATGCCTGCTTATTGAAGAAATATTTATTGCGCTTTTCAAGACATCAAAAACTGTTCACTCTTTAGGTCTTCCGTCTTGGCTGCTGTTGCATGTGATTGCAGCTCTATTGCGCTTGAGCTCATTCTCATGGTGGAGAAAAAAAACACACATTTCCAATCTCTGCTGTCCTTTTGCACCTCTGACCACACAGGGGAGGATTTATTCTACTGCTTTATGAGTGGGTCAAAGAAGAGGTGGCAAATACCAGACAGTATTATAAAACGCATGCGAGCGGGCACAAACATTCACACACACACATGCTGGCATTATTTGGTTTTGTGGATCATTTTAGTACCAGGCCACAGCAAAAAGGACAAAAGTAAAGGGATGCTTCCTTTCATCTATTTATTATTCCATATATTAAACAATTTAAAGCTCTTTCTGTTCCCAGTGCACAAAAGACTAAGTCAAAACGGTTTGACTTTGAACTAAGAAGTGTTTCTGGATACTTTTGTTTGTTTAGTCCTTGAGAGGCAATGCTCATTCTTGAGCCCCGCTTGCATTTGTTTGTGTCGCTGAGGTGGCATCATAGCAATATTGACTGGCAAAAAAAAATACAACGGGGAGTAGTGGAGAGCAATTCAACATCTGACTGATGAAAAGGAGGACATAACAAGACACATGCAGGCTGGACAGGTCGAACATTACGTAGGGTCTGAAAGAAGTGACGAAATAAACTCAAGTGAGTTACTCATTGTTCTTTTGCAAAAATAAATAAATAATCCCATTGTTTTTTGTGACTCAATCCAATTCATTTTCGTGGACCCTGTGTACTGTTAATATTGTAGTGTGTCCATTGTCGTAAGCGCTCTCCGTGAAAAGTTTGAATACATCTACATTGTTCCTGCATTAGGCTTATTTTATGTTAGGGCTATGCAAGTTCGTCTCTCGGTTGCGGCATAAGAACTGCAAACTCCGTGAGTGGTCTTTTACCTTAACAGGTTTATTCCTCAGCCATTGCGACCTTGTTGAAGTGTCCTTGAGCAAGATATTGAACCTTCCACTTGATCCCGATACTGCATTATCAGTGGGTAAATGAGGAAACTGTGTAAATTGCATTGCGTACCAAAGGCAGAAAGGCACTACCGGTATATAAGTGACCACCCATGTTTGATCACTTCCTACAATTGTTCGTAGTCTATGCATTTGTTCGTATGATTGTGTTGGTAACGCCACATAAATAATCACAATGTATTTTGTTTTTATGGGAAAAAAAACGAAAATGTGTGTGCTTCCACATTAGCTCAGAGAAAGACTGATTAAAGTCAAGCAAAGCTTTTTTGGGCTGTCATCGCATCAGTCGTGATTACGGCCACTCCCTCTGATCCCGATGATCTCAATCGTCACAATAAATGTCGATCGGAGCTTCTTGCTGTCGCTCACACGTTCCCCAGGGAGATTTTGTCAGGGAGATTGTTTTGAAGCACAGCCGAGAGTTTAACTCATCGACAGATGAGGTGTGTGGCATGACCGGCCATGGCCGACCCCAGGTTGCAGACGCTGTCAGAAGCAGTAACTCGGGATGTAAATTTAGAAGGACAGGGTGAAAACCGTGGGGCTCGGTTCTATTCCCAATATCATGAATAAAAGTCGGAGATAGCGCAAGGCGAGCTGAAGAGGACAAAGATCGGTGCGTGCAAGTCGAACTTTTCTGGTTACTATTTATGAATAGTTCATCCGCTGGCCTTCAAAAATATACACACCTCTTGGGGGGGCGAGCACAGTGAAGTGTTGCCGCTGCGGCTGCCGCTTGACAGCGAGGCAGCATCCTGTGAGAGGCTAAGCGAGATGAAAGGCGCCGTGATGAGCAATGCCTGCTACCTGAGGCACAGCCACTTCAATGCGGTACAAGTGTTTGAACAAAGCATGCTTGCCACCACAGATGGTGGAATTATGAGGCTTTTGTGTGAGTCACAGTCTGTGGGAGTTTCACTAATTTAAATAACTCGAACGGCGGTGGCAGCATGCTGCAAAGGGGACGTCAATTTCTCCCTGTCAACAATTCATCCGATCAATTTTGGTGGGGAAAGAATTTCACTGTGATCTTCATAAACTGCTAATGTGGGGGGAGCCGGTAGTCGAGTGGTTAACACATCAACTTCACACTGCAGAGGTATCAGGTTCAATTCCATCACTGGCCTACCTGTATTGAGTTTGCATGTTCTTCCGTGTCTGGTTAGTTTTTCTCCGGGTCCTCCTTTCCCCCTCCCAAAAACATGCATGCCAGATTGATTGAACGCTCAAAAGTGTGCCTAAGTGGGTGTGTGAGCGCCAATGATTGTTCGTTTTCATAGTTCCCTGTAATTGACTGGCAATCGGTTCAGGGTGTCCCCTGCCTAGTGCCCAAAGGCAGCTGGGAAAGGCTCCAGTACCCTCTACGACCCTCGTGGGGATGAAGCGGTTTGGAAAATGAATGAATGTATAACAACAATGTGTACAACTGAAAGCTGGAACCACACTATGGGTGCAAGTGCCCGACTCCAAAAGGTCATCGCCTACTGTCTATTTTTTCTGCACATTTCAACTGACGTACAACTGACATGTTTCTGCTGACGAATGGATGTTGACGCGTGAACAAACAACATCTTGACACAATGCAATGTGTTACCCACTACATTTCACATTTTAAGGGTTGACCCTTATTCATTCTGAATTTAGAGTGCCACATGGTTCAGCAACAAGCACTAGAGACAGAGGTGCCATGTGATGAAGTGCAAGAACAAGACCCCGTACTTCTAATATGTTATCACATTTTGCCATTTTAATTTTCAATATTCTGACAGAGCATCGAAACCAGATGCCTGTGAGACTTTTGGATGTGCTATTTGTCAGTGTTGCTGCGACGTGTGTGTTAAAGAATTACGGAATGGCAATGTACATTTTTGCTACCCCAATTTAGCTTTGGTTGAACATTTTGGTGTTTATATCTCAAAGGTTGAAGTTTTACAGCCAACTCCAACTGGGAGTGATAAACTGCTAGAACAAAGCAGGCCTACTCTCCTCTGAAATCTGCGAGCAAGAAAGTGAGAACATATGCCAAATAAGAGTAAAAAAGTGTGTGATAATTAGCAGACTTTTTGTGTGTGTGTTCGCTTGTTTGCTCAACTTGATGGGGCATTTCCAATCTGCTTTTGTTGATGCTGTGTTTGTATTATGTTACGGATCAGATTATCATGCACATTTGGAAGATGCCTCATTCTCACCGAAAGGTCTCAGATACAGTGTTTTTTTTTTTTTTTTTTTTTTTGGAACCCACCATGACACATCAGAATTTAGCCACTTCGGGAACTTTCCCGTAGCCTGATATTTGTGAGGCTCAGAGGCCCAGTTGTTAGACATTGAAGAGGTCAAAGGTGGTTTTGACCGACTTTGCTTTATGCACTGGTAACAGGAAAGATACAGGAATACAGGAAGGTAACAGGAATCATACTTTTCTGCCTTCATATAGTTTTTTTTGTTTGTGAAAAAATGTTAACATCAATTACCGGATTTATTCTTAACACGGAAAGACAACACAGACAACTTCAAAATTCAAAATCTCCTGTCCAACTTGTAGATGTTATGTTATGTGATGTTGTGTTATGTGGAATAAAAATGTCCGCTCTATTTTTTTCATGTGTCTCATGTCACACTTCAACCATCTCCTCTCACACACCTTTGTGATGTTATCTTGTAGGCGTCAGGGAGGTAGCAGTTAACGTTCTCCATCTGGAACGGGTCAGCGTCGCAGATCTTGTCATCGGTCCGCCCGTAGTTGGCAGTCTCGATCATGATGACATCACTGCCGGGGCAGCGTAGGTCGATGGCGTAGCCCTCGCACGAGAGCTCACGCCGAACGAGGCCGAAGGGCAGGGCTGCGCGGCTGAACCCTGAGAGGAAACATAAAAACAAACATTTTTTTACAACCTTGGCTTCCGTGCAAACCTCAACCCGTGTGGTTAGAAAGAGAGATAAAATAAATACGCGTCAGGCGTCCAGTGCTTACCCGCGACAATTAAGTCATTGCAAATCGAAAGAACAATTTATTTGTTGGTGGAATCAGGCGCCGGAGGCAAACGGCAACTCCATAAAATGTAGACTAAATAGAAGTGCATCAAGATGGCATCCCTTCACAGAGCTAGCCTGGGACTTCAAACGTCAGTGTTTGTTTTATTTTTGTTTGCAAGATGTGAAAAGACTAGAATAAAATAAAATCTTCATTTTGTTTGTTTGTTTGTTTGTTTGCATTTTGTAAACAGAGTTGTCAAGTGAATGTGGATTCCACGCAATGAAAAAAATCCATACATGAAAAAGCAAAGGATATGAGTGTGGCCAAATGAGTGCACTAAGCGGGGGAGAAAATCAGTTTTTTCATTGCAAAAATGACCCTCCTTCCAGGACATTAGAGTGAAATAGGCTATTACCAAGTATTCTCTTGTCTGAATAATAAAACACCATTTCACAAAGAGAGACTGGTCTATGGACGGGGAGAAGAAAAGACATGAAGGGAAAAAAAAAGGAACAGCAAATCTCATCTGGGGTTGAAATGATCCAAAGTTGTTTTATTTTTTAAATGCAGCTGTCTGCAACTCTAGGAAGAATTAAAAAAAGACAATTAGATAGAGTCTAAGTAGAACATGTAAATGTGTTCCATTTACGGAGTGCAAGCAGAAAGCAGCATGAACTGTCAATAATCGTCGCTGTTTGCTGCAATTGTGGCCCCCCGAGGGGGCAGCCGGCGTCAGTATTTTCTCGCTCCTAATTAGCCCCTTCCTTCAGTCTGCTACCTTTTGCACAGCCCCATTGGCCAACCGGAGCTTTGTCACGCAGCAACACTTACCACCCCGGGTTCATTTTGCCCCCTCACTCTAATTACCCTCACACTTTTGACAGTGGCAGCCCGACGCAATTAGCGTTGCTTGAAACGCTCAAAGTTTCCAAGTGATTCCAACTTGAAATTCCTCTCATAAAGGCCAGACGGAATTCCGTCTGTCTATGTGACAAAATCACAGAGAAATCACACGTCTGCGAAATATACTGTGAAGGCTGGAGAGACGACAAAGAGTATGATCATCATGAAAGGAAGCCAATATTTCTTAACACAAAGGAGAGTAGATTTTACTTGGTTCCGCTGCTCATCACCTCATTCGGAAACATCTCGCTTTGCAGCGATAACTACTGAATCCATTTGCTGACTCTGTTGCTCATCAAAACAGCAGGACCCATTTTTTTTGTTGAACCCGAGGCTACAACTACACAATGTTAAAGATTCATCCATTATCTGAACAGTGACACCCTTATGAGGGTCACAGAGTGTTGAAGACGATATTACATTTTGCGGAGATGGTGTGTTTAACTGCCAGCCATTTTTAAACTAACTTCCCCATTTTGCTAGCTCTTTAAGAACATTTTGAGGCATTTTTCAAGACACAGAATACTGTGTTCCGGGAGAGTAAAAGCAGTCAAACCTACCAAAAGAAAGAAGAGACGTTGTTTTTCTTATCGTTTCCATCTCGGAAGCGGCAGTATATTATAGGTTATATTTTACTGTGAATTTCTGACTAAAAAGGGAGGAAGTAGTCAATTGAGAAAATAGTGAAGATATAAGTCAAGAACAATGTGTGCGTGTGTGTGTGTGTGTGTGTGTGTGTGTGTGTGTGTGTGTGTGTGTGTGTGTGTGTGTGTGTGTGTGTGTGCGTGCGTGTGTGTGTGTGTGTGTGTGTGTGTGCGCGTGTGTGTGTGTGTGTGTATAATATTCTGTCCCTACATATCAGCACAGGGGGAACTGGTTAATAATAATAATAATAATAATAATAATAATAATAATACATTTAATTTACAGCTTAGCTTGTCGTCCTCACAATGCAGATGTAATGGGGTTGAATCTTGCCCTGCCCGACCTTCCCATTTGGAGTTTCCCCTGTCCTATGTGAGTTTTCTCCAGATATTAAGGTTTTCTCCGATATTCAAAAACATGCACAGCAGGTAAATTGAATGCTTTGAATCAGTGGTTCTTAGCCTTGGTTTGATTGAACCCTAAGGCTTCGGTGAATACAGTCTCAGGGGTTCGACTGAGCCACTGTCATGGAAGTTAAGACACACATGACTCAACATGTCAAAAACATGTCAATCAACATGTCAATCAACAGAAATTTCCCCATTGTAGTACTATTAAAGGCTTTCTGATTCTGATTAGTTATGACATGCCTGCTTGGCCATCACTGGCTCGTTCATTTTGAGCATAATTGAAAGAAACAAACAGACAAGTTTTGCTGATCACTCATCTTAAATAATGAATTGCCACCATTTACACGGACCTGCTCATCTAGTGGTTTGCAAAATTCTGAATTTACTAGCTGAAAAACGACCTTGACAAATCAATGACAGAAAATAACTGGAATCCTTATGACCAATATAAAAATCTAAGCCAGTGAAATGAGATGAATGAGAAACGCAACTCCAAGGATAAAATGTTCAGAAGTGAAGGTAACACCGCAGTTGACACACGCCATTTGAACTCAATATGAGCAGAACCCACCCACCATTTCTTGTCACAAAGTTGTAAACGAGGTGCTTGGGTGCGAGGAAAGATGATGACTTTTCTTTCATGTGTTCATATAGAGGGTTTCGATAATGACCACTTGGCTACATTTTTCCACAACAATAACAACCACAACAACCTTTCATTTTGTTTTAAGCCCAATTTCACGTGAAAATGTAATCGACCGCTGACCAAAGATGAGCAACAAATCATCACTCCCTAGGCAATGGCTCTTTCTTTAAAAATAAAATGATGTGTCTCAATGCGAGTGGATTTTTGCTTAGCTTCACTGTTTATCACCTCATTAGGTATTACCACAGTACGTGCGGAGCGACGGGGTCAGTCCATCTATTCCAATAACAACCACAATTATCCACAGCGTCCGCAGAACCCGGGCGGGATGGCGGCTGATAAAACACAGAGTGGAGTGATCGGCTTAACCGCCAACACTAATGATCACCACGCCTGCCATTCGTCACGGAGGGCCTGACGGGTTTATCACAGCAGCCAGGGAAGGAATGCATTTCACTAAAATTCGAAAGGCACGAGGGAACATTGTTTTCTTTTGTGACCTCGTTTCTTGGGACTGACCACTCCCGATTCGACACATCCATCAAAGCACCTCAGGCAAGTTGGCAACATCGTCTTCAACGGAGGCACGGCTATTGATTAGCTCAGCGGCCCCTTTCCGTCCTCACCCACCCACGTGGATCATTCTGGTCAGAAGCTAATGCTGCATCAATTACGGGGAGGGTACTCGCCATCGAAAGGACAAATTGATCCTCCCTCATCTCTGTTTCATTAATGACTGACCTGAACTTGAGTAGTAACTGATTTGACAGCACAGAAGACTGCATTGAGGGTCAAGTTTTCAACAGATCTTATTTTTGCATTTTCAAGATATTATTTTTGGCCGAAAACTACAGTAATTACTTTTGACATGAACATGATCATATACCTTTTCTGGTAAGCTTTCTTTCTCACATTATTTCAATTAGGGGACACCACTTTTAACAGAATGCATCTTCGGTGACTCAGCATGTTAAATGTGAAATCAGCTGTATCACATAAAACTGGTCAGGCGCTTATTTATTGTATGTACCTTGATGAATAACTGTAGCACAAGGGTGTCCAACTATTTTTTCCCGTCGGCCACATTGTAGTTATGGTTTCTTCTCGAGAGCCGTTATGAAATTGGGGAAGCCATTTGAATGTTTCATCCCCTCCACATATTACATACAGAGCTCACAACAAATTGATGAATGACTACTTTTCAAATCAGAAGTCAAGAATAATTACTGTCATTGTGGTTTACATACGACAAATTAAAATTTTGGTTCAGGCATCATGGAACTTGGCATACTTGATTTGCTTTCATGGGCCTAATAAAATAATGTGGCAGGCCAGATTTGGCCCTTGGTCCTTCACTTTGACACCTGTGCTATTGCACAGTGAGAGACAGAACAATCAAATGCTGTTTCACTTGATGGTGGAAGCTACAACTGACCTGTACAACCATTATACCCGTATCTCATTGAGCCGGGCAGGTTTGCGAGTGTGTGTGCACCGAGCAAATGTATTTTTGTTCAGGGTTCGTTCAAAGAAATTGGCAAAATTAGGGACATGTTGAGTTTCCTGGCAAGAAAAAGAATATTTATGACCATTAAAATGGAAGGCGCATCACTGGTCATGTCATTGCAACAGTTTACCCACCATAACATCAACATTGGAGCCATACACAAACATTCACACACTCTTGCTGCTCTTTGAGATCCTGGTTTTAGAGCTCGGTCTAGCACCCAAAAACCATGTTCACAACGTATTTAGTATTTAACCAGAGAAAAATACATCTGTGTGCCAAAAAAAAAAAATCAATGTCAAATTCAGTTAATTGGTAAATGGAGTGGACTATACGGTATATGTTGTCCAAACCTCATATTAATTGAATGTACACACAGACGTGTCAACCTACAACAGGCTTTTCCTTTTCAGTTGAAAATAATTACTTTATACTGCAGGATGCCTCACCATAGACGAGCCAACGGCTGAATCCAGGATGTTATTTTGTACCAATTTCAATTCCATATGCATGGATCGCACCAGCTGCTAGCTAATGCACAGCTAAATTGTGTATTTTTATTTTTTTATTTTTTTTTTTACTTCAACAGCGAGTTGGAAAAAAAAGCGCTGGAATACTGCTTCGGTGGGCTTTATCAACTAACTGCTAAACATATTTTAACTTTATGTTTATTTGAATGTAGCATGCTTTCACATGTGACACACACTCCCCATATGACCTTCACAAGTTCTGTGGTTCGCTGTCAACTAAAGCAAAGGATTCGGACTCAGTTCATATCAGCTGTTGTTCTTCTGTGGACGCTCGATGGTGAACTGCCAAGCCTATTTGTTACCAAAAACAGCAGCATTGAAACAGTCAGACAGATAAATCAAGTAGTCCAGAAGATTGAAACACACACACACACACACACACACACACACACACACACGCAAACACACGCAAACACACACACACACACACACACACACACACACACACACACACACACACACACACACACACACACACACACACACACACACACACACACACACAACACAAACACACACTGGGTCCAAGTGGACGGTAATTTCATCTGTGCTGTATGTCATTCATATTAGCATGTTTGACAATGAAGCCGACTTTAACCTTGACTTTGACAAAATAAAATTTCATTACATTTTGCAGCACAGACACCCAAAGCGATGAATATTTAGGCTCACATGTCAGTAAAAATGCATGTTCTCCTTTTCCATTGGACCATTGTATCAGAATCAGAATCATTTTTATTGCCAAGTATGTAGAACACACAAGGAATTTGTTTCCGGTCGAACACGCTGCACGAGTATGGATCGCTTTCATCTGAAAATAGGACTTTGAAAGAGATTTCACATCTCTGCCGTAATTTTAGTTGAAGACGTAATGGTGAAGTGAAGTTCTCACAGGTTCCCGGTTGTCTGTGTTCCAGTTCACCGACATTTTGAAAAAAGGTGATACGTGTAAAATTCCTGCATCGCAGTGATGTATGAAAATATTTTCATCTGCCATTTTGTTTGCAACCTCAACTATGGAGATGTTGGATGACGGCAGCTGACAAAAGGTCACAAGCTATCAAGATGACCGCGATGGGAAAGCATCCAAAGCATAATCCCCTCGTGAGGAGGTGGAAAATTGAAAATAAAGTAGTCGGTCAAGCCGTATCTGTCGGCCAGATTAGCATGAATTTGCACGATCAGTAAAGGAATCGAATACCGCTTTATATAGAACATTTTGTTAATCTGACAACCACTTTGCCTTGGCTATAATTGGCCGTGATCCCTATTTGCGGCCCTGTTGACATGTAGCCTTATCAGGCATTCTGGTCAGTGAGTGACAGTGACGTGCAGCCAGGGGAGGCAGGAGAGGCTGTGCCTCACCTGTCATCATGGAAATATCAAATGACAAAATACATTAAACAGTTATATTTATTTAGTGATTTGTACTTTAACGTTCTTTTCCATTTAACTTCACCATTTTTGTATTTATTTTCAAAATCGCTCAAATACTGAGCCACATCATGGATTGCGCAATCACTATGCTAACTGTGCTGGCTTGCTCTGCAGTGAGACCGCATTGCTGTCCCTCTGCATATCGCGATTAAAGTGTTCAAAAGCTTTTAGTATATGAAGTAAATTTCTGCAGTTTAGCTGCTGTATATAATGTACAGACACCGTACATTATAAACACTGCAGTACAGTGTTTATTTTATTATATTTTTATCAAAACTGTGTGCATAGGTGAGGCACCCAGTTCTCCTGCCTCATGACAGGGGGCGCTGGTGATTCCGGAGATTCTTCTTGCAACTCCTCGGGTGCAAAATAATAGAATTAGTGACAGCGAGCTACAGTAAACAGTTAGCAAGTTTAGTGCAACCATCCAGTCATTTTTTCGTGTTGCTTGGACTTATTTTCAAAATGGTGGATTACATATCTAAATTGAAATAATTTTCTATACTGAACTTTCAATCGAAGCAGGAAATAATAATTAAAGGAAGATCAACACCGGACTGTATAGCTCACAAACGGTGAAATCACCTGGACAGCTTCTCAGCTTTTTGGCCAAGAATGATCTCATTGAAACTATTCCTCAAGCGACAAAGTTGCTCCAGCTCGTGCTCACTGTTCCAGCTACTTCAGCATCAGTGGAGCGGTCATTCTCAGTACAAAAGACTGAAAACATACAGTCGGAACAGGACTGATCAAGGATGACTTGCTTCACTGGCAGTGATCTCCATTGAGACAGAGAGACTTGGACTTCATTTATAAGTAAAGGTAACACGATAATAACATTTTTTAATTCTTTTTTTTTTCTATGCTACAGTTCGTATACAGTATATAAAGAATGATGACATGACATCTTAAACAAAACACGTGAACTGTTACCAATCAAATGGTGAATAAGCTACTCTCTGGAGTTCATATGTTTGTAAATCTGACTGTGATGACATCAGTGCCTCACCATCCATGAACCTCACCGCACGTCACTGGCGAGTGACTGTGTGCAAAGGAGGTTTTCAGATTTCTCCCTCTGACCTGCACGTTAAGCCTTCTATTGAGCTCGACAGAGATCCAAGCCAGGCCCAGGAACGCTTCTCAATATGTTGCATTCAGGGAATGCCCCTGACCCCCATCCCCCCACCGCGTCCCATCCGTGTATTTCTTCAGATGACAGACTATAATTCCCATTTTAAAATCATTCCTCCCAATACATATTGTGTTTTCCATCAAAACCTTTGAAATTGGAAATGGCTTGGCAGCTCCAATAGCCCCACCAGAAATATCGCGCAAGCATTGTGGGGGATTTCCAACCCATGAAGGTGAAATGATAAGAAAATAAATGTCAAACTATTGCCATATAGCCACTTTGGACTGGATTACACAATCATCTCGAACTTCATCTAGGGTGGAGTCATGGGTGGAGTCACAGCCTTTTAAGCTTCATGGATGGATCGCAGAGGCATTGCTTGACGCTTGTCAACCCCATTAAGCTGCCTTTGATTGGCCTTTGTAGTCTTGGAAACGGCAAACAGCTGCATGCAAATGGACTCGCTACATCCCTCGCCCCTGTGTCTGGCCCCCCTTTGTTCCTTTGACGGAGACACTCTTTTGCTGGTATAAAGGAGGGTGTAGCCTTTAGTCAAATAAGTGCGCCCCTGCCGAGGCCACAGCGGGGGCACTTGAAGATTGTTTGTCTTTTTATGTTGTTTGATTCACAAAAATACTGGGAGCCCAAGAGGAGATCTGAGAGTCAAGCTTGGCTTCCAACGGTTTGGGAATAGCTCCATAATCCCATATCCGGACCGGCCAGGGAGTCCATTTTTTCCCTTTTGCAATGGAGATTTCCAATAGGAATTTGTAAAGTAGTACAAATTGATTAAATTCTTAATAGTAGTGGAACAATGTAGCAACAACTGAAGTGTGTGGCACCAACTCAAAATGTGAACACATTCCATGATTTTTCAAGGTTTCATGATACAATTTCACAGTCTAGCAAAAGAAAAAAAAAACACAGACGCATTCCTGTACTATGTCAAAATATCTTTTGTTTTCAAGTCGGAGGCCATAGACCAGCGATCCAGTCCATAGTTAACAGGAGGAGCTAATGCATCAACTTGTGTGTTGGGGGCCACTATACGGGACGGAAAACATGGTGTGATGGACACCGTGTTTTTAAATTCAGCTTTGGTTGACATTGGGTACTTTCAGAGAACAAAATGCAAACCAAATGACTTGTATTATGTGAATAACACGGTGGCCCGGTAGTCGAGGAGTTACCACGCTGGCTTCACAGTGCAGAGGTCGCCGATTCGCGTCCCGCAGTGGCCTCCCTGTGTGGAGTTTGCATGTTCTCCCCGGGTCTGCGTGGGTTTTCCCCGGGTCCTCCGGTTTCCTCCCACATTCCAAAAACATGCATATGGCAGGCAGATTGAACACTCCAAATTGTCACAAGGTGTGAGAGCGTGTGGTTGTTTGTCTTTGTGTGCCCTGCGATTGGCTGGCAACCAATTCAGAGTGTCCCCCGCCTCGTGACCGAAGACAGCTGGGATAGGCTCCAGCACCCCCCGCGACCCTGATGAAGAATACGCGGTACGGAAAATGGATGGATGGATGTGAACAACACCTTCAATGACATGAAATAAAACATCAAAATCTTGAATTCTTATTTTTGGTTTTCTCATTTTTTTTGTCAAATTATACAAGCCAGGATGTCTGCTTGCTCAAAATTGACCGGCACTGTTTGCATATTCACGAGTTCCAATTTTTGTCCTATCTCTCATATTCTGCTTGGAAAAGCTCCATGAATAGCCCATTTCTATTGTGGGATTAGCGTTTTTTTTATTGTACTTTTTTAATGTTCCCTTGATTTTAAATGAGTGTGTTTTTGTGAAATACTTTTAGTAACCATGTGTATGAAATGCGCAAAATAATTAAAGTTGCCGACTGTTGTTTTTCTCAAATTTTGGCCGATTCAAGTGGAAGCCTCACACTTACCAGTCATTGAAGGCTGTATTTCCAGATAAGTCCTATTTTTGAGAGGAATTCAACACCATTACCATGCGTGACCGGTTGCCACATGTGAATGGTGCCTGGTGGCAAGGTGTGAGATGAGCACAGAGATTTGAGGCAAAAAAAAACAACACCTACGTTTACACATAGCAACAAAACAACATCTTCCATTTCATTTTAAGCATTGAAATGTGGTCAAACACTCACAGAGTAGTGGCAGACATTTTGCTCATGTATCCAGTGACACTTAAATCCGTCCGCTCCGGGCCTGTCTTGTTGGAAATTGTTTCTAAAGACGGTGTCAGACAAGACCACAATCGCCGCAGCTGCGCCCGCCCTTTCCCAGACGACTGCTATCAGGAACTCTAGATTGCGATAGCAGGATTTCAAAATAGAAAGCTTCTATTTCCAGATCCATCCAGTCCATTTGATGCAGTGCCGTCTGTGATGTTTAGGGGACGTTACCTAATTGAAATGCTGTTGAGAAAACTGTGAATCGTTGAAAGGGAAAGCATTCGTCATTTTGCAGCCCAAAGTCTAGACTCTGATTTACATGGTGTATTACTTTTGTTTTGTGTTCATTTCCTATTAATCATTCTTGAGATTTTAAATTGGCAATTGAAAGTTGCAAAACTAAGTAAAGCTATGTCTGTTAGCTTCTTAGCCGTTACAATCCGCCCGGACCATAAATTACCTATGTTAAATGATGAATCAGCTATATTATATCAAGATCAAACTTATTTGAAGTGCTCATCTTCTTTAAGTGAGGAAGATACGCTTTTTGTCCGTTCATGACCGCATTGATTTTGAATCATTAATTGTGTGGACACACCACACAGAATACCGTGTGTGGTCCTGCAGTCACGGCATTTCAAAACATTTCAAAAACAGAGTTCATCTTCATTCTTGTTTAACCGTCATGCAAGAATACCCCGTGGACAATATGTCTGTATGTGTTGGTTGGTAGAGGTGACCCATGTTGGTACAGAAGGGTGCAAAAGAGACAAGGAAGAGGATAATTGTAGACAAACGACAGACAAGCACATCTTCCGTGTTGGATGCAATGCATGAAGCCGTTTCAAAAACGCTGCATATGCATTAAGGCTCAACATCATATGGCTAATGCATTATTTGATGGATTGTGGATACGGTCTGGACTGATTGTAGCTAATTTGGAAACGTAAATGCTGTTCTGGGACACTTAATCAGGACCAATCCATGAGTTATTTGGCCTATTTATCAATTTAATTTTTTTTATTCCTTTTTTTAAAAAAGTTGTAATTTAAAAATAGTTTTATTTAATACATACAACTTGGAAAAATACCCTAACAATGTTGTCAATTGTTTTATTCACTGGTTTGATTTCCAATTGAAATGGAAAGAAGGAAGTAAACAGAGGTGGGATCATTTGAAGAATGAACACGAGCTGATGACATTTTATTTTTTTTATCACATCAACTGTTAACTTGATGATAGCTCATGAGATAAAGACCTTTTTTTAATTATTCTATTCTTTCTAAATTTAAACCCAAGAGAAGCAACTGCAATTGCAATGAGCTGTCCGCTTAGCTGCAAGGAGTGTTTCAGGGAGGGGAGAGTGTGTTTTGTGTTTGGAAGCGCTCGCGGTTGTTGAGGCAGAAAATAAGCATTAAAATGGCCGAGGCAGCTGCATGAGTTGAGCCTCGTTGCTTCAATGCCTAGTTAGCGATTCCAATGGAAAGTCCGGTTTGACAATGACGTCGGAAAAAAAAGTCAAAATATGCTTTTAATAGCACGAGAGGGGAGATTACAACACAGTACGATGACACCCCTTTTTATTGCTTTGAGCAGGAACCCAGGCCAGGCAATGACACCATGAATCATGATCATAAAACATTGAAATTCAGGGTTAGGAAAAGCAAGGCGGGTGAAGTGAGGATTTTATGATTATTTATGCGAATGATGCTATTTTTCAAGTCACTTCCAAACCACCACAAGGACAGTATACACATTGAATTTTCCATCACATATCGGTTGTGTTTCTTTTCCTTGAAACGCACTCTGACACTTTGCATGTGAAGCATATGTATTGTCAACACCAACTAGAAACTGCTCCTCAAAATCTCATTTCAAATAAAGTACAGTGATACCTCAGCTCACGAACTTAATTGGTTCCCAGAAAGTGTGTGTAAGGCGACAAGTTCGTCTGCCGAACATTTATTTCCCAAAGGAAACCATTAAAAAAGAGAAAAATCCATTCCCAGGTCCCCATAAAACAATTTTCTACTAAATAAGCCTTAAAACTACACAAAATATAGCTTATTTTATGTATAATAAACGTGCTACTGTATTGTAATTAAGGAAATAAAATGTACAGTGAGACCTCAACTTACAAACACCTCAACTTACAAACTTTTTGTCTTACAAACGTCAAATTTATGAAAATTAAACCTTATAAAAAGCACTATTTTCATAATACATACCCACCACGGCTGGCGGAGTGATCTTCGGCGGAAGCACACGACCGAACAGCACCAGAGGTTAAGTTACCAAAAGTCCTTATGGAAGGTGACTCTCCTTCCATATGCCATCAACGACCGTCAAAAAGGTAAATAAAACTTTATTTTACAGCACAGTTTATTTCTTTAATATCAGTCCTCATGTAATGTGCCTCTCTTTCCAAACAGCAATTCCCTTTGACCTTTGACCTCCAATGCCATTCCATCAAGCCATAAATGACCATCACAAATGTAAATAAAGTGACTTTATGACACAATTCAGTGTATTTCTTTCATTACAATACAATACGTCTGTGTAAGCTCTCAGTCGTACAGGAGTGGTCCATCGATGAGAAGGTTTCTTCAGCCGTCATCTGTACAAAAGTGAAGGTTTCGGACGTTTCGCCTCCTATCCAAGAGACTTCGTCAGCGAACTAAAGTCTGACTGGTCGTATCGGCCCCATTTATATATCCCTAATGTCCAGACCTAGTGGTGCCGGACACAGCTATGATAGGTCCCTACTCTCAGGTTGGGGGGGGCGCGGGACCCCCCCCTGTGGCCCCACTGATTGTTCCTACATTCCTGACTAACGATTGGCCTATTACCCCCACTCCCCCCGGTATCACCTCATCAGCATAACGACCCTCATCAGCATTGCGAAAGTTGCCTAACCTGTTTTGCCTGAGCAGGCTATTGTATGAACGATCCATCACATACCTGAGAGTGGGGACCTATCATAGCTGTGTCCGGTGCCACCAGGTCTGGACATTAGGGATATATAAATGGGGCCGATACGACCAGTCAGACTTTAGTTCGCTGACGAAGCCTCTTGGATAGGAGGCGAAACGTCCGAAACCTTCACTTTTGTACAGATGACGGCTGAAGAAACCTTCTCATCGATTACAATACAATAGCACATTTATTATACATAGAATAAGGTATGTTGTGTGTAGTCTTAAGGCTTATTTAGTTGAAAAGTATATTTTATGGAAACCCGGGAATGGATTATTCCCATTTTAATGCTTTCCTATCGAACATTTTTTTTCGCCTTACACACTCTGTCTGGGAACCAATTAAGTTCGTAAATTGAGGTCTCACTGTATTGTATAATAAAGTTGTTTTATTTATCTTTGTGATGGTCGTTGATGTACAGTGGGACCTCTGTTTACGAACCCCTTGACTTACGAACTTTTCGGTTTACGAACGTTACATTTCTGAAAATTTTACCTTGGCATACAAACTATTTTTCGGGATACACACGCAGCTGCCACAATGAGTGATGTGTCGTTTGTGAACGAGCTCGTTCTCCAAACAAGGAAATGGCAGCGGACTTTTTTTGTCCTCTATTCCCTGTTGACTGTTCAAGAACGCAACAGTGAGGGGATCGGGTGACAGACAGAGAGAGTGAGGCCGTTCTCCAAAAAACAAAATGGTGTCTTCGGTTAAAGCCACGTGATTGGTCAAGAACCCAGCAGTGGTGGGGCGGGGGGTTAAACATTAAAGAGACAGGCAGACAAAGAGTGAGAAAACACACACACACGAAAGGGAGAGGACAGAGCTTGAAACAAAAAAAAAACAAAAGTGAAAAAAAACAAGTAAAATGGTGAGAAAATGGATAGAAAACAGTGAAATTTGGACCCATTTCAACTTTGATAGTTCAAAAGCAGAGTGTAGACTGGAAGGTTAAATATCCCATCAATCAGGCTCCACAAATAACCCGCACAAGTCATCTGTAGACTTGATGCAAAAAGCTATCAACCCAGCTAAGCAGATCACAATTGATGATAAACTAGATACAATTATCACAGAGAAAGCTCCTACAAGGGATCATTCTTCAAGATGGTGAAAGAAGAAGGCTACGTTCCTCATCAAGTGTTTACTGCTGATGAAAGCGGCCACTCCATTCCATCAAGCCATTAACGACCATCACAAAGGTAAAATAAAATTACTTTATTGTACAGTACAGTTTATGTCATTAATCATAATACTATAGCACATTTATTATACATAAAATAAGGTATATTTTGTGTAGTTTTAAGGCTTAGAAAATTAGAAAGTAGAAAATTATGTTTTATGCGGACCTGGGAACGGATTATTCTCATTTTAATGCTTTCCTAGGGGAAATTATTTTTTGGGATACACACTTTTCGCCTTACACACTCTGTCTGGGAACCAATTAAGTTCGT
Organism: Hippocampus bargibanti; assembly: GCF_051943395.1. Lineage (NCBI taxonomy): Eukaryota > Metazoa > Chordata > Actinopteri > Syngnathiformes > Syngnathidae > Hippocampus > Hippocampus bargibanti. Next base: position 20,052,029 of record NC_142744.1, on the reverse strand, counting down.
AAGCCAAGGTCCCACTGTAGTTGCCTCTTGATAATATCCGAGTGAAGTTGCCGTGCTTTCTCGGCGAGAATACCCTCACTCACATTGTCCCCTGCTAGGTGCTTTTCGTTAATCCAAATCAACAGAAATTTTTCAACCCCTTCTATTGTCTGAGACCGTTGCTTAGACAACACAGAAACACCCTTAGCCACACGTAGTGTCGGCTTAGCGTCCTAGTACTTGGACGCTAAGTCACACAAACGCACACCTCGTTCGTGTTTTTCGAGGATCTCCTTATTCTGTTCGACTGTAATTTTCTTTTGTGTCCTCTTCGGCTAAACACTAGCCTTTGGCGAGGTCTTTTTTGGTCCCATAATAGCAAAAGTACTCCACTTGATAACAAACCACATCAGCACTCAAAGAAAGAAGGTGGCGAAAACTAGTCTGCCAGCCACCACGGCACTGTTCGACCATGTGGTTTGGTGTTCATCTGCCGAAAACGAGTCCGCCAGCAACCGCGGTGCTGTGTGGTTTGGTTCGTCCGCCAAGACTATATGCTCGCGACTTTAATGTTCGTGAGGCGAAAAGTCCGTGATCTAAAGCGTTCGTAAGCTGAGGTATCACTGTACATTATTTGTCTTATCACTGTGTTAAGCATATTTGATATTACGACTTTGTGATTGACTGAAGCTTGCTTTAGATCACGGGTGTTTCTTCAACTTTTATTCAGTATAGATATCATGGCAATGATATACAGTGCCATTTGGGTGATGAGATGAGATGAAGTGATTAGAGATGAGGTGAATGAGATGAGGTGATTAGACATGGAGATGAATTTCACATGCACATCCCTGCTATAAATGGTTGTGACGTAATTATGTTTTTTTAAACATACAAGCAGTTCAGGGTGTCTCCCGCCTACTGAACGAAGACGGCTGGGATAAACTCTAACACGGCCACAAACCTTATGAGCATAAGGGAATTAGAAAATGGATGGATGGATAGTGACAATAACGACAAACATGATAATTTAGGCCATGACGGTTGCGATGTGAAATCATAATAGCCTGAATATATGATCAATAAACTCAACGATAAAACAGACTCAGGGCCAGTTTTCTTCCTAACGCTCAAAAAAAGAATCACATCCCAATGTATTGTCCCAAAACAATGATGTATGTAAGAACTGTTTCTTACAAAGTCCTTTATTGTATTTTTTTGATTCAACAAAGTACCAAGCAAATGATCCCCTACAAATAGTTTTAAAGTCCCTGTAAAGTGGAAATATAGGTGAGATTTGATGACACAAAGAATTATACTGTGAACAAGTCTGCTGCAAATTTCAACGATTAAAAAAAAAAATCTGCAAATTTGTGAAATGAATCAATGAATAAATTGGGAATTGATAAAATGTATTGTCTAATAAAATATAATGATATAAAAATAAATCAAGCTAATGTCTCCACTGGCTAACACTGTACAACAAACCACGCTCTGCCATGAAATTGATGTTTTTTAATCTCTCAATTTTCTTATAAATCGTCCGCTGCGTCATCTCCCCATTTGGCAATTTAAATAAGGGCACTAAGCTACCCTGTAAATCATGACATTCAGGGAAGATGAATTTTCAGGGCGCAGTCATAGCTAGTTAGCTAATTGCATGCTGTATAGGCAGAAATTAGTAGTCCAAGTGCATCACCGGGCGCCAATATGGCCACATAAAAATAAAAGTAATTGGGAAATTTGAAAGAGTAAAAAAAAACAGTTTCACGCTAGACTGTGTCTCCTCAAATGAGTATATCTTTTTCGGTCTTTGTACAGGTTATCAACAGTTACCGTATCTTCTGGTTTGTATAGTGTCATTTGAGACGGCCATCGACGAGTTCACTTTCCAGCGTCTTTAAAGGATTTTCCCATCTGATCTATCATCTCTTAATTAGACACAGTTGAACCTCCTGCGGTTTTTGCATTTGAGAGCGTTCCCGGAAAGCGATTTCTATCAAGCAGCAGAAAATGTCAAGAGTTCAAACCACTTTACCTTGACATGTGTTGTTCGCTATGTATTCGGTTAAGTGTTGGTGTTTTTGGCAGTCAGAATAGCGTCCAAAACACCAATTTGAGCAGAATGTTTTAAAATGTACAGACTCAATCTGGCTTGATAGACAGACATGAGTACTGAAACGGTATTGTAATGCATTCATGTTTAGTTTTTTTTTTTTTTTTGTGCCCAACATTTATGTTACAGAACTCAGAGATATTAAAATTCCCACATGGAACGAATTACGCATGGGGCAGGAAAATGTCTTCCGCTCTACTCCGTAAATAAATAGAGCCCACATCACAGCATTGAGATCATTTCAACAAAACCAACCTCTCGCGGGCTCTTTCCATTGAGTCAAAAAACAACAAATGGCATTGTTTGTGATTTGATAGCATCGTAATTCACACGGTTCCTTCTACCACTCTGTCTGCATCATTGATTGCTCCTATTGATGTTGCACTTTGTAAAACATTTAAAAACAAGATTAGGTTTTTTTCCGTAAGCATGACTTTGTTGATTTTTCCATTTTTTTGGGATAATTGGAGTCTAAATTGCAGATGAAAACTTTATAGGCGGTCTTCCGCGTCAACATTCGCTGTTTCAGGGTTATGAACTAGCTTGCACAGCGGCGCAACCTTATTTTCTTCATTTGGTTGTCTTAGCCTGAAAATGTTCATATTACACATATTTTTTAGCGTAAATCTGACTTTCTGCTGGCGTTCTCTGAAAAGCTTGCCAATGTCATACCAGATATGATTCCGTTTCAGAGACCAAATGGAATGGCTTCCGCTGTGCTGTCCGTTGACACGTCAAGCGGAGAAGAAAGTCTAATTCTACGACATGTTATTGTCTGTGGAGAGAACAAACCCTTTCAAAGAGACAAATAACTGTCACCCAGGCAAAGCAGCTGAAAGAGAAACAACGATCAGGAGATGAAAAGCACACATGCGCTGCGGCGAGCGCCATTCTGACAGAATTAGTTCATTGCTCACTCCACATCCGTGTCTCTTCTTTATACGGGGAGTTGATGAAACGCACCGAAAGAGCCGAGTTCGTGCAAACTCCCCCGAGTGTGGCGTGGATATACTCTTACAGGCTTGATCAGCCCTCAACTCCCTTTCAAGCCTGTTTTTTTTTTTTTTTTGCCCCGCCACTTAAAACCCAGCTGGATTTTCCGCTCAAGGTGCCTTCCCTCAGGGTGGAGGATGGAGCGGGAAGATGAAGGAAAGCAGGAATAAGGAGGGGTGATTGAGTTTGTTTTAATGGCATGCTCACGGCTCCACGCAGGCCTTCGCCTTACCACGGTGTCGCCACATGTCACACAATGAACACAGATCGAGGGCATGAAAAGGGCAAAGCAACATGTGTACAACAGGTTCAGCGAGTGGCTTTCTCTTCACCACTTCATACATCATAAATGAAATGCATGCTGTGATTTTTCACAGCTCGTCCCGCTTCTGGGGGGGCTCAACCAAGTGTCACTGACCTGTTAAATGTCTAGCCATCCTTGCCTGTGTTCATTTTAAGGCTGCACGTGCCGACACTTTGATTAAGAGGCCAACAATGCTCTGGCTGAGAAAGACCATTTGTGTATTTATATCTGCAAATGAGTCGATGTTTTCATCGAAGTGTGAAGCGAGGCAAGGCTTTTTTTTTTATATAGTACCGCATAATTTCATCCACAACACAGCAGCGCAAACACCAAATTGCATTTTCTTTGTAGCTCTATCTCTTGTTTCTATTTATAATTGTATTTTATTTATTGTTTTCTATTTATAATTGTATTTTATTTATAATTGTATCTATGATTGTCTGTGACTGTAAAGTGTCCTTGAGAGTTTTGAAAGGCGTTTGAAATAAAATGTATTATTATTATTATTATTATTATTATTATTATTATTATCGTTGAGTTGAATTTATGTAACCCCCCTACCACCATCACCTGTCACCCTCCGATCAAATCCAGCAAAGGCTCGAGGAGCGGAAATCCTTCAAAGATTATCCTGAGCGATCATCCTGAGGTGTTGGATTTGTCCTACCCTTTCTGCTGAGAAAACAGTCAGGGCTTAAAAAAATAGAATACTTCAATATTCTGATTGGGAAGAATAGTGTGTCATAGCTGCAAATAATTCTTCCTTGACTCTGTCAATTACCTTATCAATTAATCCATGAATCAAAGAATTAAAAAAAAACACCTTTTAATTTCCATTTTCCATTGATTCAATTTGACAGTGCAGAAAATACATACAAATAAATTTCTATTAAATCACTGCTTTGGTTTGTAACAACCATCCAAAATAAAAATAAACAAAGAAAAAGGGTTAAGATGTTGATTGTTGGATTCCACATAAAAAGCAGATGTTCACTAATCCCTGCGATTGGCTGGCAACCAATTCAGGGTGTCCCCCGCCTCGTGCCCGAAGACAGCTGAGATAGGCACCAGCACCCCCCGCGACCCTAATGAGGAATAAGCGGTACGGAAAATGGATGGATGGATGTTCACTAATCCAATTCACTAGGACAGATGTGAGAATCAGTGAGTTTTCGGAAATGTTGAGCTCCCCCACAGCAGCAATTATATGCCACCAAAAGAATTCCAAGTGGGCTTTTGCTTTCCCTGCTGCTTTGGCCCTAAACATAAAAACATGTTGTCTTGTCAGACAGTGTGTTTTACTTCACTGTGTCTCTGCCAGGTGGGGAGGGAAGAAAATATCCGACACCCTCCCCCCAACCACTATCTAGCCACTCTGACTGACTTGATCGTGATGACCTTGCCCCGCTTCCCTTCTGCCGGCATTCCGTTCCATGGGGGCAGATACAGGAGCGTTGATAAAGAAATACACATAGAGGGTGTGGGGGGGTTCTTGTATTGATGACGGACAGTTTCCTGCCCCTCAACCTCGATGAAGCCATTGTGCCTCCCCGCACTTAAACTAGGATAGACGCTACATGAGAGGGTCAACAGCGATTGCGCGAAGCAAACAAAAGTGCTCTTTGTGCTCTGCTTTTTCTTCAGTGCAGCATACTTATTCAATTTCCTGCACGGCGGGAGAGGGCTTCCTTATCTCGGACTGTTTAGATCTGCAAATCGGCTGGTGGCCTTTGTGTGTAGGTGACCCACCCCTGAGGTGACATTTAATTCCGGGGCGACTGGGTCAAAAAGAGAAAATGGTGTAGCCATGCCCTAATGCACAGGCTCTCCCAACCTGAGGAGATTACTAATACAGTGATTGCAACAGTGCTGCATTCATTGCTAGTGGGGCTAGGCGACAAATTGTGAGAGAGAGACAGGGGGGGTGGGGGAATAACCAATGCATTTATAAGATCATTATCAGAGCACTGAAAGGCAATTACAAGAAAAGAGCAAAAGCCCAGCACAAGTAAGTGCATAAAAGTCTCCTTGATGTTAGATTTACAGTATATCCTGCTCCTCTGCAGGAGATCTTAAGTGGAAAAAGAACAAAAAAGTGGAAGGCAATATAAGCACACGAAAACTCTCCATTATGGCTTGACATGCTTTTTCTTAGAAAATCAGTTCAGGTGGCGAGTTGATAAAGAGAAAACCAGTTGTGCTGACTCATATTCTTTCGCTAGGTGTTTGAGTGGCCGCTTGTTGATAGGCGGATATCATATGGCACCGTATGAATGGACAAGCAAAGGTGGCATTAAATCAGATCCATAGAGATAATGAATTGATCCATGTATCCGTTTATTATCATACTCCCACAGAGGTAGTGTATATAATATGCCATTCATTAACATCTTTGGATAATTTAGATCCTAAAAGCCAGAACGTCGACCCATAGGGCGAAACGCTACTTCCACAACTTCGACATTATGAAGTTGTTCCAAAAACATGTACGTTCTAAAAATGCATACCAGGCTGATTGAGCATTCTAAGTTGACCCTATGTGTGAGTGTGTGCACACATGATTGTTCCTCTCTCTGTGCCCTGTGATTGGATGACAACCAGTTCAGGTTGTCCCCCGCCGAGTGCCTGAAGACAGCTGGGATAGGCTGCAGCACCCCCCGCGAACTTCGTGAGGATAAAACTGTCCGGAAAACGAACATACAAACACACACACACACAAACACACACACATACACACACCATCCATCCATTTCAGTCAGTGTGGTCAAACAAACACACTAAATCTTGACCGGATGTGCTTTGGTATGTGCTCCTGTTTTGGTCAGCAACGGGTTTAAATGATGGTCCCAGTTATTTTAGTAACACTGTGAACAATCACACCAATGAACTTTGATAATCAAAGTGAGTTTATTTTGTGCTGAGAAAAAACAGCTCTCCATCTAGCAGGTGGGGATGTGGGCCTATTTTAGGAAGTCCCGACCCAGTACTGCTGTGACAATTTTTCATTTGCGTGCTAAGCTCGTTTTCTTCAGCTTTGCCTGTATTAAATATACATGAAACCTAAATCCAGCAGGTTTCTACTCCCTTTTGTTTTTATCACCCCCAATATGTTTGTCTGCACTGCAAACAAAAAGAAAAATGTGATGTCGTAGAACCTAATATTCTTTGAATCCCTTCTTCCTGGTTTAATGCATCACCGTGTTATGACAGCTGAACCCTGCGGCGACTCCCACGGAGAAAATACAAAAATTCCAAAGTAAATGAATTTTGGGGTTGTAAGCCGGACTCATCTATTATTTGAATTAGGCTGCCAGGGGGAAAAACAAGTGTGGGTAGTTTTTAAAAGAGGGAAAAAGATTGAAGGAGGCATTTGTTTCAGTGTTTGCACAACTTGTTACTAGAAAAGCTATGCGATATTAAGAGGAAAAGCAAATGGAATCAAAGTGTCAGAAAATGTAGTTCAGACCTTGATAGATTAAGGCCTCGCAACACGAAATCGTGTAAACATCATAAAAGCTGAGGTCTAGGGCAAAGACAACAAATCGCTGTCGTAAAATGTCGAGCGAACCCATCACGGACAGCCTCATATTTCATTTCCTCGGACTAGAAGTGAGAGGCTGATCCCAGATATTCAGACTTCTCCGCCCCATTTCAATCCGCCGCCGTGTTTTGATTCAAAACTTTCTGTCTGGCTAGGCTATTATTAAGATGGCTTCTTGTTATTGCTGCCTGTTGTCTGGCATGATGACAAAGGCCTATGTGTGAATAACTAAAATAAAGAAAATAAATTGTAAAAATAAACTACAATCATGAAATGTGTGAAACGTGGTGTGAAATGTGTAGCACGAACCATTGTTTGAAAAACATCCAGTTGTATGATGTATTACGGCACATGGATTGACCACTCATTTGTGACTCTCTCTTGGTTTGGCTGATACCGTAAATGTTGTTCGCCCCGCCTTGGGGGTGACGCTCAATATGAATTATAAAATGCCAAGCCAAGCATATCAATAGTCGACAGACTGGCTGTGCGTGGCCTCAGGCCAATGAGGATTTAGCGGGACAATATTCCCCCCCTGCATCACCCACCCACCGCCCATGCGGGGGAGGCCCAGGACTGGAAATGCCAGTGAGGCACTGCGGGGAGGCTCTTCAATCTGCACATTGCATGGCACTGCATGAGACAAAAGAGTTTTGTTAACCTAAACTACCTTTTTGGAGAAAGAAATGGTATACTGTGTAAAAAAAATCAGTTTCCTCCGGTGTTAATTAAAAGGAAAGGATGAAAATTTTATTTTTAATTGAATTTCATGCCCTTACGTCGTTTCTTCAAGTTACATACAGTTATCAGAGCAATGTTTTTCCTTTGAGTTTCAAATATACTGTAAGAGAGCTTTCTAGACTTTCCTGTTTGTTCACACTAATAAACTTGACTAAAAAACAGCTAATGCAAAATCCCAAAATGTTTGTTCCCTGCGCATTGTGAAAGATGAACTCGCATGGTGTGGAATGTTCCAATAGATTGACAATGTGCTTCCATGTTGATGGGCAAGTTTTGGCGTTAAACCCCTCGTGGTTATTATTACATATTAGAAATGATTCATCTATTGATCCATTTTATGATCCACCTATCCTCACAAGGGTCACAGGGGCTGCTGGAGCCAATCCCGGATGTCTTTGGGAAGTAGGTGGGGGACACCCTGAACCGGTTGACAACCAATCGAATGTCACACAGAGACAAATAACCATCCATGCTCACAATCTGGAGTGTTGAATCAGCCAGCCATGCATATTTTTAGAATGTGGGAGAAAACCAGAGTATGCAGAGAAAGTTCATGCAAGCCCGGGTGGGACATGCAATCTCCACAATGTGGCCTGTGAAAAAAAAATACTTTGACATCTTTGCCCTAGAGTCTAGTGGTTGGTAACCCAAAATGTTGAAAGAGCTATATTGGACCAAAAAGAACAAAAACAAATCTGTGTGGAGCTGCACAAAATTAAAAGCTTTATGTATATAATAATACTAATAATGCTAATAATAGTCATAATACTAATATGTACTAATATACTAATATACTTAATACTTATATAATACTACTAATAATAATACTATACTATAATAATATAATAATACTAAGAATACTAATACTAATGTTGGGGTAATTCGCCATACAAACATCTCTAAACATCGCTCTGTAATCTCTGTTTACATTTAATACTAATACTACTACTACTACTACTACTACTACTACTACTACTACTACTACTACTACTACTACTACTAATAATAATAATAATAATAATAATAATAATAATAATAATAATAATAAATGTCATTTATAAGCGCCTTTTAAAATTCGCATGATTAAATTACATCACTAAATGTAGAAATAAGGCACACCACATAACTACTCTGTTGTAGGATGCTGCCTCAAGTTTAACTTTGAAATAATATGAATTAATTACAGTATATTTCATTGCTTTGAAATGATAGAAATACAATAAAAAAAAATCCAGTTTTTAATGTAGATTGATTTTGAGGATTCGGAAAAACAACAAAATTGAATGTGCCCAATGTGCCCCTTATCTGGGCAACAAACAGTGCAATAAACCGTAGCATGCATTTATAAAAGTAAAACATGGCAGAGGAAATGTTGAATCATCTGTTCTCCTCTGTTATTTTTGTCTTTTTACTTTTGGAGTCCATGGCCCACCATGCACACCGCCGGTTTGACAACAAGAGGCATCTGCTTGGTTTCCCGCCCTGATAAAGTGTTGAAGGCTATGATGCAAATCTTCATGTGACATATGTGTAAGTCTGGCTGTGTCCGCGTTTTTCAGTCCGAAAACAAAGGCGAATGTAATGGTTATAATAATTGGACTGAGGATTGAATGTTCATCTTTGCAAAAAATAGTGATGTCATTAAGACGTGGGCGCATCTTGGAGGCAAATTTGCAAACATTGAAACCCATAAAACTCCACATTTTATCAGCAGTGGAAAACCTTAAGAATGTTTGTGTCATTTTTATCCTCCTACACAAACCATATCAATATTAAAAGTATATCCCTCCCAGTCGAGTGGTTAGCCTGCCTGCTTCACAGTGCAGAGGTTGTTAGTTCAAGAGCTGTTCCGGCCTCCCTGTGTGGAGTTTGCATGTTCTCCCGGGGCCCGCCTGGGTTTTCTCTGACTCCTCCGGTTTCCTCCCACATTCCAAAAATATGCATGACAGGTTGATTGAACATTCGAAATTGTTCCTGAGTGTCAATGGTTGTTTGTCTCTGTGTGCAGTGCGATTGGCTGGCAACCAATTCAGGGTGTCTCCCGCCTAGAGAAAGAAGACGGCTGGGATAGACTCCAGCACCCCCCGCGACCCTAATTATGATAAAGCGGTATGGTAAATGGAAGGATGGATGGACAGATATTTCCCTCCCCCATATTTTTACATTTTCAAAAATCTTTGAAAAAAACGCCAGGGAGCCACTGTGGAGAGAGACGCATGTGGCTCCAGAGCCGTGTCTTGCCGACTCCTTCCCGAGATCACCGGAAGTGATTCAATGTTATCCAGCAAAAATGTGTGGAAAATAAGTACATAAAAACCTAACCCCTAATAGACGTCTCCCCCATCTTCATTTGCGTAAACAGCCACCCTATGGCCACTATTTGTGGAAATCCAACTTCCATTTTAGTGACAATTCACACATTTTGTGAACATTAAATATTTTACTCGACCATATGGGCTTATAAAAAGGGCTCAAGTGTCTTGCACGCAGAACAGTTACATGCCCATAAACTGGATGGGGCATTAAATTGATAAATAATGTGAAAGGTGCGACACCCACTCAGTGCCCCACAATCCACTTGCTACGGAGTCTCGCCTCCGATACAGTTTTCCCCCCTATTTTATGTCTGAGCTTTTCATACAGAGCAGCAATATGGTAGCCTGTGTATTTTCCTGCAAAGTCATGTCGTTCTGGTTGGACCCGGTAGCCAAACAGCGGTCTCCTCTGATACTAAATATATGGACGTTCTCTTTGCTCCATCACATTTATTACAGCCGCGAGAGTCTATTAAAGGTTAAGTATTGGTACTTTTGCGCTTACGACTTTGGAGGACCGTGACTCTATCGAGGCATCTATTTAAATTTCAGTCTAGTTCGCTCGTTATTTAGATTCAATGCCTGCTGCTGCATCCTTGTGGCGTTACATAAGGCACACCAACTCCGCCTCTCAAAAGTAGGCCACGCAGGTAACAGGTCTTTTTGGGTCTGCAAATGAGAGACACCAGACGGAGCGCACAGCGTCAGCCACAAGTATGCGCCATAGCCATTGTGAGCCAATGAATGCTGAAATCGGAGTCTTGCAAGGAGAGAAAGGGCAGATTTAGAGGCAGATTACTTCCTGTGGTCTTTGTCCACATTCTTACTCGGCTCCGGTGTTTGAATAACAAACGGTTTGATTGTTGTGTCGGAGCAGTGGAAGAAAGAGCAAATGTTTGTTGAGACACTGTACTCGCACGGGCTTGAAAACGGCCTTGATGAAAGATGTGAGTCGGATGCCTTTTCAGTGCAACTCTTCTGTAGAAATGGCGCCGACGTGGAATGTGGGGACCACCTGGCAATTTTCCGCTCAGGTTAGTGTCGGAACTTGAAAGTACTTTACAATGGTGACGCGACTACTCCTAATGCGGCCATAAATGACGATTTTCCATCTCTTCTGATCAAAGTCAGCAATGAATCAACAGTGCATGTTTTCAAAATTTTCTCCTGAGTGATTTTCCTTGGGTGTTTTAAGATTATTTCCCTCACTGGATCTGCTCAGAAACCACACCTACACAAACCATATCAATATTAAAAGTATATCCCTCCCAGTCGAGTGGTTAGCCTGCCTGCTTCACAGTGCAGAGGTTGTTAGTTCAAGAGCTGTTCCGGCCTCCCTGTGTGGAGTTTGCATGTTCTCCCGGGGCCCGCCTGGGTTTTCTCTGACTCCTCCGGTTTCCTCCCACATTCCAAAAATATGCATGACAGGTTGATTGAACATTCGAAATTGTTCCTGAGTGTCAATGGTTGTTTGTCTCTGTGTGCAGTGCGATTGGCTGGCAACCAATTCAGGGTGTCTCCCGCCTAGAGAAAAAAGACGGCTGGGATAGACTCCAGCACCCCCCGCGACCCTAATTATGATAAAGCGGTATGGTAAATGGAAGGATGGATGGACAGATATTTCCCTCCCCCATATTTTTACATTTTCAAAAATCTTTGAAAAAAACGCCAGGAAGCCACTGTGGAGAGAGACGCATGCGGCTCCAGAGCCGTATCTTGCCGACTCCTTCCCGAGACCACCGGCAGTGATTCAATGTTATCCAACAAAAATGTGTGGAAAATAAGTACATAAAAACCTAACCCCTAATAGACGTCTCCCCCATCTTCATTTGCGTAAACAGCCACCCTATGGCCACTATTTGTGGAAATCCAACTTCCATTTTAGTGACAATTCACACATTTTGTGAAGATTAAATATTTTACTCGACCATATGGGCTTATGAAAAGGGCTCAAGTGTCTTGCACGCAGAACAGTTACATGCCCATAAACTGGATGGGGCATTAAATTGATAAATAATGTGAAAGGTGCGACACCCACCCAGTGCCCCACAATCCACTTGCTACGGAGACTCGCCTCCGATACAGTTTTCCCCCCTATTTTATGTCTGAGCTTTTCATACAGAGCAGCAATATGGTAGCCTGTGTATTTTCCTGCAAAGTCATGTCGTTCTGGTTGGACCTGGTAGCCAAACAGCGGTCTCCTCTGATACTAAATATATGGACGTTCTCTTTGCTCCATCACATTTATTACAGCCGCGAGAGTCTATTAAAGGTTAAGTATTGGTACTTTTGCGCTTACGACTTTGGAGGACCGTGACTCTATCGAGGCGTCTATTTAAATTTCAGTCTAGTTCGCTCATTATTTAGATTCAATGCCTGCTGCTGCATCCTTGTGGCGTTACATAAGGCACACCAACTCCGCCTCTCAAAAGTAGGCCACGCAGGTAACAGGTCTGTTTGGGTCTGCAAATGAGAGACGCCAGACGGAGCGCACAGCGTCAGCCACAAGTATGCGCCATAGCCATTGTGAGCCAATGAATGCTGAAATCGGAGTCTTGCAAGGAGAGAAAGGGCAGATTTAGAGGCAGATTACTTCCTGTGGTCTTTGTCCACATTCTTGCTCGGCTCCGGTGTTTGAATAACAAACGGTTTGATTGTTGTGTCGGAGCAGTGGAATAAAGAGCAAATGTTTGTTGAGACACTGTACTCGCACGGGCTTGAAAACGGCCTTGATGAAAGATGTGAGTCGGATGCCTTTTCAGTGCAACTCTTCTGTAGAAATGGCGCCGACGTGGAATGTGGGGACCACCTGGCAATTTTCCGCTCAGGTTAGTGTCGGAACTTGAAAGTACTTTACAATGGTGACGCGACTACTCCTAATGCGGCCATAAATGACGATTTTCCATCTCTTCTGATCAAAGTCAGCAATGAATCAACAGTGCATGTTTTCAAAATTTTCTCCTGAGTGATTTTCCTTGGGTGTTTTAAGATTATTTCCCTCACTGGATCTGCTCAGAAACCACACTTATTAAGCCAGAGTGACGGAGCTTTAAGCCGTGTACACACCTGTGTGAAAGGCATTTGCAATTCACGATGCTGGGTGTCTGGACTCGAATTTACTGTCCTGATGTGTTGAAAGTAATTGCTGCTGTCCAGGTAAAAAGTTACAGTGGAAGGTTCGAAATGTATGCATTTGCAATGAGTTTTTGCAAAGCTCTGGGCTCCAACTGCTCGAAGAGAGTAAGACCGAGGATGTGGGATCTTTATTTTGGGTGAAAAGCTGATTATCGTCTTTGCCTTCAAGAGGCAGGAGGTCATGGAGGGGCTCTGGTCAAATCATGGGAATCTTCAGGCTACAAGCAGCTGGTGGTGAATAGAAAGCAGATAGATTCCAATATCATTTACAGGAGGAAATCTGGGCGCTCATTTCTGATCAACCAATGGTCAATATGCATTCTTTGCAGCAAAAGAGCTCGCTTCAGATGTAACCCAAAACCGGGTATTCGGGATTCCAAGGCATTATTATGTTAAGCGTTTCTGCAGGTCTACTCGACTCAACCTTGAAGCCAAAAGCTTCTTTTCTTCATGACCAGCGTAGTATTTCTGTGTACGATATATTGCGGTCAATTGCAGCCGTTTTATCATCAGATCCAGTGATTAATCCCTCTCAAGAACCAAAAGAGACAATGACAGAATTGAAATGGAAACGTAAGCTTCCCAAAAAGATGGTGCACAATATAACTAGCAATCAATGCAAGCATGTGATTTGGGTTTACTTTGTTGTCGGTACAATGGGAACAAAAAGGAGTGGGGGGAGGTGTAATGATCGTCATCAAGCAGCTGAGGCAGCAGCATTGGGGGTTGTGATGGGTACACCGCAGACGGATGTGTTTTGTGACAATCTTTTCAATTACAACCAAACGACCATCAAAAGTGAAGCAAGGAGGTAGAAACAAAGGCTTTGGATGTCACCAACGGACAATTAACAACAGTGAGACGTATCTTTCATGGCTCAGGCACCGAATCAAGGGCCTCGCTTTGGTGGGTGACATGCTGTATGGAATGTGATTGTGTGGCGGTGTAAAAAAATATCAATCGATCGATCGGTCTGTCTGTCTGTCTGTCTCTTTGTTTGTCTGTCTGTCTGCCTGCCTGTCTGTCTATATATTCACAGGGGGTTCAGCGTCTCAAAGAGGAGTGACAGTCTATGCTATGCAGTTGGAGGCGGGAGGGGGATGACTTACATTTTCAAAAATCTTTGAAAAAAACGCCAGGAGCCACTGTGGAGAGAGACGCATGCGGCTCCAGAGCCGTGTCTTGCCGACTCCTTCCCGAGATCACCGGAAGTGATTCAATGTTATCCAGCAAAAATGTGTGGAAAATAAGTACATAAAAACCTAACCCCTAATAGACGTCTCCCCCATCTTCATTTGCGTAAACAGCCACCCTATGGCCACTATTTGTGGAAATCCAACTTCCATTTTAGTGACAATTCACACATTTTGTGAAGATTAAATATTTTACTCGACCATATGGGCTTATAAAAGGGCTCAAGTGTCTTGCACGCAGAACAGTTACATGCCCATAAACTGGATGGGGCATTAAATTGATAAATAATGTGAAAGGTGCGACACCCACCCAGTGCCCCACAATCCACTTGCTACGGAGTCTCGCCTCCGATACAGTTTTCCCCCCTATTTTATGTCTGAGCTTTTCATACAGAGCAGCAATATGGTAGCCTGTGTATTTTCCTGCAAAGTCATGTCGTTCTGGTTGGACCTGGTAGCCAAACAGCGGTCTCCTCTGATACTAAATATATGGACGTTCTCTTTGCTCCATCACATTTATTACAGCCGCGAGAGTCTATTAAAGGTTAAGTATTGGTACTTTTGCGCTTACGACTTTGGAGGACCGTGACTCTATCGAGGCGTCTATTTAAATTTCAGTCTAGTTCGCTCTTATTTAGATTCAATGCCTGCTGCTGCATCCTTGTGGCGTTACATAAGGCACACCAACTCCGCCTCTCAAAAGTAGGCCACGCAGGTAACAGGTCTGTTTGGGTCTGCAAATGAGAGACGCCAGACGGAGCGCACAGCGTCAGCCACAAGTATGCGCCATAGCCATTGTGAGCCAATGAATGCTGAAATCGGAGTCTTGCAAGGAGAGAAAGGGCAGATTTAGAGGCAGATTACTTCCTGTGGTCTTTGTCCACATTCTTGCTCGGCTCCGGTGTTTGAATAACAAACGGTTTGATTGTTGTGTCGGAGCAGTGGAAGAAAGAGCAAATGTTTGTTGAGACACTGTACTCGCACGGGCTTGAAAACGGCCTTGATGAAAGATGTGAGTCGGATGCCTTTTCAGTGCAACTCTTCTGTAGAAATGGCGCCGACGTGGAATGTGGGGACCACCTGGCAATTTTCCGCTCAGGTTAGTGTCGGAACTTGAAAGTACTTTACAATGGTGACGCGACTACTCCTAATGCGGCCATAAATGACGATTTTCCATCTCTTCTGATCAAAGTCAGCAATGAATCAACAGTGCATGTTTTCAAAATTTTCTCCTGAGTGATTTTCCTTGGGTGTTTTAAGATTATTTCCCTCACTGGATCTGCTCAGAAACCACACTTATTAAGCCAGAGTGACGGAGCTTTAAGCCGTGTACACACCTGTGTGAAAGGCATTTGCAATTCACGATGCTGGGTGTCTGGACTCGAATTTACTGTCCTGATGTGTTGAAAGTAATTGCTGCTGTCCAGGTAAAAAGTTACAGTGGAAGGTTCGAAATGTATGCATTTGCAATGAGTTTTTGCAAAGCTCTGGGCTCCAACTGCTCGAAGAGAGTAAGACCGAGGATGTGGGATCTTTATTTTGGGTGAAAAGCTGATTATCGTCTTTGCCTTCAAGAGGCAGGAGGTCATGGAGGGGCTCTGGTCAAATCATGGGAATCTTCAGGCTACAAGCAGCTGGTGGTGAATAGAAAGCAGATAGATTCCAATATCATTTACAGGAGGAAATCTGGGCGCTCATTTCTGATCAACCAATGGTTAATATGCATTCTTTGCTCGCTTCAGATGTAACCCAAAACCGGGTATTCGGGATTCCAAGGCATTATTATGTTAAGCGTTTCTGCAGGTCTACTCGACTCAACCTTGAAGCCAAAAGCTTTTTTTCTTCATGACCAGCGTAGTATTTCTGTGTACGATATATTGCGGTCAATTGCAGCCGTTTTATCATCAGATCCAGTGATTAATCCCTCTCAAGAACCAAAAGAGACAATGACAGAATTGAAATGGAAACGTAAGCTACCCAAAAAAGATGGTGCACAATATAACTAGCAATCAATGCAAGCATGTGATTTGGGTTTACTTTGTTGTCGGTACAATGGGAACAAAAAGGAGTGGGGGGAGGTGTAATGATCGTCATCAAGCAGCTGAGGCAGCAGCATTGGGGGTTGTGATGGGTACACCGCAGACGGATGTGTTTTGTGACAATCTTTTCAATTACAACCAAACGACCATCAAAAGTGAAGCAAGGAGGTAGAAACAAAGGCTTTGGATGTCACCAACGGACAATTAACAACAGTGAGACGTCTCTTTCATGGCTCAGGCACCGAATCAAGGGCCTCGCTTTGGTGGGTGACAGGTATACATGCTGTATGGAATGTGATTGTGTGGCGGTGTAAAAAAATATCAATCGATCGATCGGTCTGTCTGTCTGTCTGTCTCTTTGTTTGTCTGTCTGTCTGCCTGCCTGTCTGTCTATATATTCACAGGGGGTTCAGCGTCTCAAAGAGGAGTGACAGTCTATGCTATGCAGTTGATGAGGGGAGGCGGGAGGGGGATGACTTTGACATTACAAGTCTGCATCAGTGAACGTGTGGGTTTCAATAAATACTTCAAGGACACATTTTGTCGAAATGTGTCTTCTTAATTGCTAGTACACAAACAATTGGTTGTCTGGATGCTTGCCCAACCACCAAGTGAGACATTAAAACAACCAAGTAAATCGTTTATTTGCTCATTTCTGAAAATGTGTCTGTGAGCGAGCTGTTTTTTCCAGATTGGATTGTGGGTTTATTTTTAACGAATAAAATAGTATCAGGCTGCCGGGTGGTTATGCCTTGCGACCTTTGAGAAGATAAGAAGATCAGAAGTTAAACTAATTTTTGGCATGGACACATTTTAGTTGCCATTTCATTTGGAGGGCCGTCATGACTGAAGCTATATAAAGAGTTCAAGAATATCGGTTGATTCAACTTTTGTTTGAGTTACGATCATGAGAGGTTTGGTAACAACAGTCACTTTCTGTCATTATCATGTTTGTTACATTTACAATAATTGTGGCTTATTCGAGGCCTGCCTATGTGTGTGTGTGTGTGTGTGTGTGTGTATGCGTGTGTGTGTGTGTGTGGCATGTGTGTGTGTGCGTGCGTGCGTGTGTGTGTGTGTGTGTGTGTGTGTGTGTGTGCATGTGCGTGCGTGTGCGTGCGTGTGTGTGCGTGTGTGTGTGTGTGTGCGTGTATGCGTGTGTGTGTGTGTGTGTGTGAGGGGTGCAGGTGATATATAATGATCTTTGTAGTTGGAAGGTGCTGTTTATCAGGAATCGACAAACACGCAGTAGTAAAGTCATAGTTACTGTAAATATTTGTATGGCCAAAAAAAAGACATTTGTCGGCCATAAATACAAAACAATAAAGAAAATAATAAATACAGAGGAACCTTGTGGCGCAAAACGGCCTTTTCTTCCAGCGCTGTGTAAACTATTGCACTTCAGACCAGTACCATCCTTGAGACATTGGATGTGGGATCTGTCGTAAACAGAGAACCCCCTGTGGATGAACCAGTCAGTCGGCTTGGTGATGAAGTGCCGCCTCCACGTGCCACCATACAATGGAAAAATACAAAAGAGGCTTCTATGGCCGCTCGCTGGCCTTTTTCTGCTAACTTTTGCCCTCAGTGGTCATGGTGACGCAAGCCCCGGTGCAGACGGGCAAGGTGAGCAGCAGCTAATTGTGTGAGAGGCGAACCATCATGCAAAATAGACTCAGCGCCGTGAGGATTTAAAAAAAATACAAATGAAGGTTCATGTCCTTCTTTAATGAGTTCAACGCAACTTGTTTTTTGTCCACTGCCAAATCATTGAAGTAGAACTCAAATGCAACCGTGCTGCTGAACAGCTCTTCACTGCCTTTTTTAAAGGACAACCGTCACTTTTTTGTTTCTTAACGTTTTATAGCATCTAAAATACCTAAAACACGCAGTATGATATTTTTATTCAAATGCAAAACACCAATAAAAATGACTTAAAGTGTCCAAAGTCTGAAAAAAATTTAGCTGCGAATTGGGCATTTTCAGAAAGTCCCGCCCCTAGTTCGTGACGTCACGCCAAGATGTCTTGCATTGCTGGAGAATCAAAACGATGGCTTCAGATTCGGAGAATATGCTTTATTGTTACACACCTAATTATGAATATGATTCAAATAGTTCTGAAGAGGAAAGCATACATGTTTGCAATTGATTAAAGAAGTCCTTCCGTGTCATTTTGAGGCATCTGGACTGCAATATAGCGTCCCAGAAAAGAGGCAGAAAATGGCGACCAAGCTCTCTTTGAGGAATTAATCAGCCCGTTTCCACAGGCTGATAAATTCCTCATATGGAGCTTGGTCGCCCTCTTCTGGCTCTTTTTGGTGCAACATGACGTTTTCAGCCCAAACAAGCACAGCAAAATGCATTGATGTGATGTGTCCTTTTTTCGGTCAGGGGCGTTCCTTTAGTGACGTCACGTACGGACTCGTCACCAACTCAAAAACAAGACTTCCGGAATATTCAGTCTTAAAACGTAAAATGTAGCTATATGCGGTGGAATCTTTGTAAAATACGCTCAGTAGAAGTCATTTGAAGCCATTTTACAAATTATGGACACAACTTGTCCGGAGACGTCGGGTGTCCTTTAACAGTCGTTACAAATTCAACTCAATCTTTGAGCGGAACAAAAATACAAATGCCTCTTCTTTGAGACGTTGGTTGTTTGCCGGAATCTTATGAACACCACGTGCATCCATGGTAACTCACCTTGTAAACGGTGACAGCAGCAGAGAAGAAACAGAAGGCAGGAAAAGGCAGAACACCGCCACGCCGGAGAGGCCATTGTCTTCCTCTTCAGCGAGCAGTCCAACAAAAGTTGTATTTTTTTCCAAAGTGAGATCAAGAAGCTGGAACAAAGTCAACGACGGGCGGTTCTCTGCAAAGCGTCACCAGTCATCTTCGCATCTGCAGGAATACAAAAAGCAGACGCCGTTAAAATTGAGCAAATTGGGCAATGATGTCATAATTCTCAACGCAGCCGTGGATTTACAACGTAGTGTGCAGTGTCATGTTGCGCCGGGCATTACTGGAACGTGCGGGCCTTGTCCAGATTCATCGCAGAACACTAATCTGGATTTAACATTTGCACCACTTGATGCCTCTCAACGTTGTTACATCCGCTTGGCTGTCAGCTGTTGTGCGCACACTCAGCTGGGGTCCCTCAAAAGAAGCCAGGCGTTATCCAAGAAATATGATCTACTGATGAAGCGACGTCTGTTGCCATTAAATGTCTTGACACGAAACCCAATTACATTCAAAAAAAGAGACCTGAAGTAGAGTGCCATATTTTGTGGAAGGCCATTAAAAAACTTTGCTGTGTACGCAAGGAACTCAAAACTAATTCTTCGCCACTCCCATCTGATCTTCTATTAAATTCCAAAACTAGGTAACAATGAAGCATAATACCTTAGACATGTTGGGTTTTGATGGGCCCCTGTGAATGGCTTTAACAGTCCACACACCCCCACCCTACTCAATAAAAAAGGCAGGCCTCCTGTGTCTACTATCGGCATGGATTGACAATTTGTAAGTGTGCTCACAGACAAGTTTCAAGTTGCTTAGAACAACTGACATTTGTTAGTGGTGACGTATGCCTTACCGATATTTTTTTTTTGCATAAAAAAAGATCAACCCTGCTCAGATCAGAATCAAAGCATCTTCGAAGACAGCCAGAGCAGTCTGATTGCAAGCAATTCAATGACCTTAGAAATTCCACACATTTGGCAAAAGCAATAAAACTAATGTATTTGGTTTTGGCATAACAGTGAAGAAGAAAACAAATCACCGTGTAAAAACAGTTTGGGCTGCTTGGTTTTCCACTTCTAATCACGTAGTCCTTCCAAACTGCAAAAACCGGGCTACAATGAAATAATCAGTCGAAGTGGGGTTCGTTAATAAATACCAACCAAAGAAGAGAATGAGATTGTGTCTCTTAACAACATATCTGATGATCCACATCGTTCACACCAAAGAACAATTTAGAGCAAGTTTAACCGAAGTAACATTTCACAGAAATCCGAGGATACAAAACTTACCATGTGAAATTAGCACACACACTTCCGAATTATTTTTGTGTTATCATGTTGGGTTGATCAATACATATTTGGAATTTATTTCAAGAAAAATATGTAACTTTTTTGGGGCCTATGGTAGAAGAAAATTTGAAACTAACGGACTATGGGGTAATGTCATGATTCAGCTCAACCTTGTCATGGTTTGACTTGGATGACTGAAATTTTTGAGAAGGTGTTAAAAATTGTTCCTGAATTACAGTATACTTTTACAATTGAATTACAGTATACTTATATACTGTGTGTGTTATATGTCAAGCAATATTGAGCCACAACAGGTCTCGCAACTACTGTCAGCAGCCATCGACTTAAAGTGTCCAAAGTCTGAAAAAAATTTAGCTGCGAATTGGGCATTTTCAGAAAGTCCCGCCCCTAGTTCGTGACGTCACGCCAAGATGTCTTGCATTGCTGGAGAATCAAAACAATGGCTTCAGATTCGGAGAATATGCTTTATTGTTACACACCTAATTATGAATATGATTCGAATAGTTCTGAAGAGGAAAGCATACATGTTTGCAATTGATTAAAGAAGTCCTTCCGTGTCATTTTGAGGCATCTGGACTGCAATATAGCGTCGCAGAAAATGGCGACCAAGCTCTCTGTGAGGAATTAATCAGCCCGTTTCTACAGGCTGATAAATTCCTTATATGGAGCTTGGTCGCCCTCTTCTGGCTCTTTTTGGTGCAACATGACGTTTTCAGACCAAACAAGCACAGCAAAATGCATTGATGTGATGTGTCCTTTTTTCGGTCACGGGCGTTCCTTTATTGACGTCACGTACGGACTCGTCACCAACTCAAAAACAAGACTTCCGGAATATTCAGTCTTAAAACGTAAAATGTAGCTATATGCGGTGGAATCTTTGTAAAATACGCTCAGTAGAAGTCATTTGAAGCCATTTTACAAATTATGGACACAACTTGTCCGGAGACGTCGGGTGTCCTTTAACAGTCGTTACAAATTCAACTCAATCTTTGAGCGGAACAAAAATACAAATGCCTCTTCTTTGAGACGTTGGTTGTTTGCCGGAATCTTATGAACACCACGTGCAGCCATGGTAACTCACCTTGTAAACGGTGACAGCAGCAGAGAAGAAACAGAAGGCAGGAAAAGGCAGAACACCGCCACGCCGGAGAGGCCATTGTCTTCCTCTTCAGCGAGCAGTCCAACAAAAGTTGTATTTTTTTCCAAAGTGAGATCAAGAAGCTGGAACAAAGTCAACGACGGGCGGTTCTCTGCAAAGCGTCACCAGTCATCTTCGCATCTGCAGGAATACAAAAAGCAGACGCCGTTAAAATTGAGCAAATTGGGCAATGATGTCATAATTCTCAACGCAGCCGTGGATTTACAACGCAGTGTGCAGTGTCATGTTGCGCCGGGCATTACCGGAACGTGCGGGCCTTGTCCAGATTCATCGCAGAACACTAATCTGGATTTAACATTTGCACCACTTGATGCCTCTCAACGTTGTTACATCCGCTTGGCTGTCAGCTGTTGTGCGCACACTCAGCTGGGGTCCCTCAAAAGAAGCCAGGCGTTATCCAAGAAATATGATCTACTGATGAAGCGACGTCTGTTGCCATTAAATGTCTTGACACGAAACCCAATTACATTCAAAAAAAGAGACCTGAAGTAGAGTGCCATATTTTGTGGAAGGCCATTAAAAAACTTTGCTGTGTACGCAAGGAACTCAAAACTAATTCTTCGCCACTCCCATCTGATCTTCTATTAAATTCCAAAACTAGGAACAATGAAGCATAATACCTTAGACATGTTGGGTTTTGATGGGCCCCTGTGAATGGCTTTAACAGTCCACACACCCCAACCCTACTCAATAAAAAAGGCAGGCCTCCTGTGTCTACTATCGGCATGGATTGACAATTTGTAAGTGTGCTCACAGACAAGTTTCAAGTTGCTTAGAACAACTGACATTTGTTAGTGGTGACGTATGCCTTCCCGATTATTTTTTTTTTGCATAAAAAAAGATCAACCCTGCTCAGATCAGAATCAAAGCATCTTCGAAGACAGCCAGAGCAGTCTGATTGCAAGCAATTCAATGACCTTAGAAATTCCACACATTTGGCAAAAGCAATAAAACTAATGTATTTGGCTTTGGCATAACAGTGAAGAAGAAAACAAATCACCGTGTAAAAACAGTTTGGGCTGCTTGGTTTTCCACTTCTAATCACGTAGTCCTTCCAAACTGCAAAAACCGGGCTACAATGAAATAATCAGTCGAAGCGGGGTTCGTTAATAAATACCAACCAAAGAAGAGAATGAGATCGTGTCTCTTAACAACATATCTGATGATCCACATCGTTCACACCAAAGAACAATTTAGAGCAAGTTTAACCGAAGTAACATTTCACAGAAATCCGAGGATACAAAACTTACCAAGTGAAATTAGCACACACACTTCCGAATTATTTTTGTGTTATCATGTTGGGTTGATCAATACATATTTGGAATTTATTTCAAGAAAAATATGTAACTTTTTTGGGGCCTATGGTAGAAGAAAATTTGAAACTAACGGACTATGGGGTAATGTCATGATTCAGCTCAACCTTGTCATGGTTTGACTTGGATGACTGAAATTTTTGAGAAGGTGTTAAAAATTGTTCCTGAATTACAGTATACTTTTACAATTGAATTACAGTATACTTATATACTGTGTGTGTTATATGTCAAGCAATATTGAGCCACAACAGGTCTCGCAACTACTGTTAGCAGCCATCGACTCTATTTCCCATCGTAGGAGTGCATAACCACAACCTATACTGTAGCGTCTCTTATAATGCCTTATATTTAGAAAACGTATACTGTATATTTATATATAAAGTATTATATTTGGAAATTTGTTTCCATTCATCAAATGTGCGCCCTGTACGCCAGTGTGCCTTATATATGGAAAATGTTTGAAAATAGACCATTCATTGGGGGTGTGCCTTATACTCCGATGCGCCTTATACACTGAAGAATACTGTACTTTGACAAGTGTGTAAAGGAGGGCGATGAAATAGATGTATTTTTAGGTGCAGAAAAAAAGAGGTAATTCTCTCTGACAGCGGGTCAATTTCACCGATAACATGACAAAAGTATAAATATAAAGAGCTCCAATTGGTGTGATTCATGAATTATGGCACTCAGCTCTCAGCAGTCTAACTGCACATCTCCCCCGTCCGAGCAACACCTACCCCTCACCTGCTGCTCAGTAAGATCGAGAAATGAAGTTGAAAAAAGAAAATGTGAAAACTTTTGCGTTTCACACTTGACAACGTGCCAGCATGAACACAACCTAAATGGTGTTCTTGGCACTTATTTGACACACACCAACGCGTCACTAATTAATCCTTCATTCCCCGACTCGCCCCCTGTTCCACCTTGTTCCTTTCCTTATAGAGAAAAAAAGCAAGCCTGTCGCTCCAGCAACGGAGACACAGCTGCTTTGTGAGCATACTTTTTGTCTTTTTCCTTATCGAGGGTGGTGGTGCAGTGGTAGGAAGGGGAACAGCCCTTTGTCTGCACAAGTGGCAAAAGGTTGCAGCCTGCGACAAACTAACCCCGCAGACAGATAAGCTGCTTACTGGAGGAGTCAAACAGCAAGCAGCAGTCAAATGCCACACACTGACTTGACATATGCAGGCAGGCACGTACACAAGCGCAAGAAAGGATACCTAAACTAATTTACATATTGTGTCTTGTTTATTCCCACGGGGTTGCCATCCGACGCAACAAGCCACATGGTAGTTGTCAGAGCGCAAAGACACAAGTCTTTGTAATGTGCTCTACTCTACCGTCATTATTATTCTTCCCCACCTGGGTATTGCATTGAATGTCAAGGCCTCTCGTTTGAATAAATCTTGAGCTGTGTAACTAGAACCAGCCCGGGCTTTCATGGGGGTTGAAGAAGAATTTGTTAATTAGATAAGCGACCACCGCATAACCACAACCATTGTGTTGCCATCTTTGCTTCAGGAATACAGATTGACTTGTTTACCAAGGGTTTGCACTTTGTTGTTGTTATTGGCTCTAGAGGAGCAGCCATCAATTTTTAGTATGAAGGAATTGCTCTGCCCTGCCTGTGTGGAGCTTGCATGTTACCCCGGGCCCGCGTGCGTTTTCTCCGGATCCTTCGGTTTCCTCCCACATTCCAAAAACATGCTTGGCACGCTGATTGAACACTCCAAATTGCCCATGGGTGTGAGTGTGAGAACGAATGGTCGGTTTTCTCTGTGTGCCTTGCAATTGGCTGGCAACCAATTAGGGGTGTCCCCCACCGAGTGCCCGAAGACTGCTGGGGTAGGCTCCAGCACCCTCCGCTGACCCATTTGAGGATAAACTGGTCCAGAAGATGAATGAATGAATGAATGAATGAATGAATGAATGAATGAATGATTAATGAACAAAAGAACGAATGAACAAACGACCGAACAAATGAATGAACGAATACAACATTGCATTTCTACATGACCGTCATAATAATTACCCCTGGCTCTTCACACATTCATGCCAAATGCGCTTGAATATTTTTAGCATCTCAAAAGAAAGGCTGCTAAAACCTCACATTACCGCATCTTAGGTCACCACTGAGAAGTCATTCTATTTGGTATCAATGTCCAACTGCCAGCTGGATTGCTATAATGGTACGGTTCAGAGAACTCTTATATTGATATTTTGTTTTTAAATCATGCTCCAAGAGTAGGGAAGCAAACACCCAGCCAAGGCATACGTTCAACTCAGATGGTATTGGTTCTGTTCGCCATACATATTGGCTGCTCAACAGTCAAATGTTTTCATAAAGCCAAAAGTTCAGTGCTGGGCAGGGCACCAATTCTCCCAAGAGGCAATCCTTTCAGTATATGCACACACCCCTTCATCTCTGAATATGAGGGCCTACACCCCTCCCCACCTCTCACCCATCTGCCCATGGGAGCCACATGCTCACTGTAATGGTAGTTGACAGGAGGAGATGGGAAGTTGTCGAGGGGCCATTCTCTATCGCTTCCGGCCTGCTGAGCCCAGGAGCCTCTCCAAACACCAGGGTGCAGGAGCCAGCCAATGCAGGTTTGCTCTCACACCCACGGGGTCGTTTTTATCCTGATTAACCCCCACGTGCGACATCACACCCACTGAGTAACATGGCTTCTGTCTCCCTTAATAGCGCATATTCTGAAAATACAGGTACTGTACTGTTTTTGTTTGCAAGGATTTCAGCAGGGACTTGGCAGAGGGTGATTAATATCAAAATATACAGAATTAGTAACAGATGTGACAGAGTGTTGTGTGAGAGTGTTGATCTCAGAGCTTCTCAAGCAGAAAATGTTGTTTAAAAGCTAATTGAAGCGTTGCTAATACCAGTGTCTGAAATAACGTCTGGCCGGACGCGTGGGGCGTGCAACATTTACGTCGGGCGTACAACTGACAGAACGTCTCCGCCCGGTTTCTTTTTCAAGAAAAAAAGAGAAAAAAAATAAAACAAGAAAAAAACGTAAGATTTTTTCTTCAAATCAAACGTTTGCTTTATTCCGATTTTGAAATCTTCATTCGGTTCGGTTTGTTTGGCAATTTGCATACCCGGCAACCAATCAGAAGCCCGCATCGAATAACTTTGTGCTTCCAGGTGCATTTGCATATCATTTTTCAAAGTAGACACACAAAGAACACAAGAAAAAATAGGTAAGTGGTTAGGAATCAAGCCAAAACCTCAGCCCCAGAAGATTCAAAAGCAGCTAACAAAATTTATGATGCTACAAAACGTAAACGTACATTGAAACCATTGTGGCAAGAAGAGTTCACGAGGCTTGTCGCAGACGACGAAAGGCAAACATTGCATTGTGCAACATGCCCAACAGTGTATGGACAAATGAAGATTGGAGCAAAATCATCAGCAAGGGATATTTACGATAAATTAAGCAAGGAAGCATTTGTGGTATGTACATCAATTACTTAATTTTAAAGTGTTGTTCTGTTATATATTCTGATCGTGTGGTGTTGCTGACTTAAAGGACAACTGACGCCTCCGGACAAGTTGTGTCCATAATTTGTAAAATGACTTCTACTGAGCGTATTTTACAAAGATTCCACCGCACATAGCTATATTTTACGTTTTAAGACTCGCGCTGAATATTCAGGAAGTCTTGTTTTTGAGTTGGTGACGATACCTACACTGACGTCACGGTAGGTATTGTCACTGACCGAGAAAGCGAAACACAATGCATTTTGGGTACTTTGTTTGGTCTGAAAACTTCGTGTTGATCCGTGTTTGGCAAAATTAGAAGGAAAACATAAATAATGCGATGGTGAATCATTGTGTGTTGCACCAAGACTACTATTTGATACGAGCTGACACAATTTCCCAGCAGACAAATCATCCCATTTCCAACGGCGTTTGGGCGCCATCTTGTGCATTTTCTGGGACGCTACATTTCAGTCCAGATGCCTCAAAATGACACGGAATTACTAATTGATTGCAAACATTTATGCTTTCCTCTTCAGAACTATTTGAATCATATTCATAACTGGATGAGTAACAAGAAAGCATCTTCTCCGAATCTAAAGCCATTGTTTTGATTCTCAAGCAAGGCAAGATGTCCTGGCGTGATGTCACAAAAAAGGGGGCGGGACCTTCTGAAACTGGCCATTTCCGCTTTCATTTTGAAGTAGTTTTTGGACACTTTAAGTCATTTTTGTAGGTGTTTTTCATTTGACTAAAAATATCAGCCTGCGTGTTTTGGGTATTTTAGATGCTATAAAACATTTTTCTGATGACAGTTCGGAAACCTGATCAGGTAAATTTGTCTCAAGGAATATGGCGTTTACATACTATTTCGCAGATACTTGGAGGAGGAAATGGAAATAGATTAAAATAACATATGCACTGTGATTTGTCAAGATTGCGTCTGTTTTTAAAAAGGGGCAAAGTTAAAGAAATCAACATTTATTGAAAAATTTCAACATTCAAAACATATTATTACACAACGAAATATTCAAGCTCAATAATACCTACTTGTGTTAAATGCTGTCGGTTGTCCTTTAAAACGTAAATTTACATTAAACCGTGACTGTAAAGTGTACGTGAGACTTATGAAAGGGGCTTAGTGGCTCGTAGGGTTAAGGAAATGCTTTGTGACAATGTTTTTTAATGGGATTGGTTTTCAGATAAATGTAATAAACATGTGGCCCGCGGGCCGTGTCATGTCTGGGCTAACCAGTTAAATTTTGACAGTACTAATTAGGGATAGATCTTCAAAAAAACTTGAATAAGTTTGTAACAACACTGTAGTTATGGCAGCAATGACACTTGTAAAAAAAGAATGCACTGGAGAAGATAGAAAAAGCTTTTGAAGCTAACCTAATGAACAAAACAAAAACTAGTGTTTGTTTTATCTTTTTTCTATCATTAATTTTCCGAACCGCTTTACCCTCACTGGTTTTTAGATTTCAAAAAATATAGCGTCATATAATATATATATATTTGATAGAACCCCATGAGATTTACATTAACAGCAAATTTGTCTGGAAGCGACAGCACACAAAAAAAAGCCAACAAAATGAATAATGATACGCAAACATTCCCGACATCTGTTTTCCTTTTGTCTCTAGCTGTAATCCGAGGATGGGGGGAATCTATCATCGCTTGAGATAAATGGTAAAAGTTTCGACCCATCGTGATTTTCTTTAACATCCACTTGATAGGAATAACAAGCTAAGCATTGAAAAAGACGAACATCAGGCGGTTGACTGATAATTAAAACAACTGCCTGGATGGAGGAGATGGCTCCACATGTCTCATGTGAGAGACAAAGGTTGGCCTCGCTCGAGCTGGAGAGGCGTCCTGTAAAAGGGAGAAGGAAGGAGGCTTGGCGGTGGGAGAGGGAATGCAGAAGAATGGAGGTGGGACGGTACGAAAAGAAAGGGGGCGGAAGGGTCGCAGCGGAGGATTGACAGGCTGTGAGTACGGCCTGACCCCCATGGATTTGCCTCCAAGTTTTCTCCAAAGGCTTAGAGGAGACGAAAATAAAGCCTGCGGAATGTTAATTTATTTTCGATTGTCAGCACCAAGAAGGGGGGAACAAAAAGGGCATACATACATAATCAAGTGGGACTAAACCCAAAACTAATGTGCAAGTCCAAGTGTAGTGTTCACACCAGTTGAAACAGAGACTTCCACCAGTCTGATTCATCCTGTGCTCTTTGAATAACTACTATAATTTAACAATCTGCCCCTCCCCCATGCCCTACATGTGACATATGCGAGCCGGAACATCAGACATCAGTTGACGAACACCCCCTGGATACTTTTCCTGACGCTCCCGTGACATGACTTTTGTCATGTCACGACTGTCAGGACTGCTGCTTCCAAGCCTTGCGGGGGATGTGATGTCATTTCCTCAACTCCACCAGAGAACTTGCCAGAAACATCAAGTATCAGTTTGCATTTCCTCAATGCGGCTGATAAGATATATGTTACCAGGGAGGAGTCACAGTTGTAAATGCTGGTGTAGGGCTGCCAACATTGGATGAATAAAACAAAAATTAAACTGAATGCAGTTGACTCTGAGATGTGCAGTCTTTCCCGACTCTTCAGATACGCTTAAAAAAATGACCCAAATACCTCTCCGAAATTAGGAACAAAAAAAATCAAGAAATATCAAAACCATATCCACCAAAATCTCATCAATAATTGAGGACAAATAACTGCCACCTCATAATGTCTCCAAAAAGCAATCTGAAATGGTATTGAAAAACATAGGCCCAAATTATGTATACAAAATGAAATAAATATTCACCGAAATTGTGAGCAATTATAGTGAACAAAATTTACCAAATCTACATCACAAAAAAAACAATAACCAAAAGACTACTGCAAGCATGTCAGTCAACATTTTGAACACCTTTGAACAACAAACCAATGAACCAATGAAGTTAGGCAGAAAACCTTTATGCGATACATCTGAATAAAATAAAATAATAATGATAATAAAATCAAAGTTAAATGTCACCAAAAAAATTTGCTAAATGTTCATCAAAAACAGCAAAACAATTCTGTTTTCTACCATTCCTGTGATACTGTACACCTTAATTCATTCTAAGGACTTTAGTCATATACTGTAATTTAAAATGATAACAATAAAAAAGATATACACCCAAAAAGATCTCAAAAAATAAATGTCCCCTTCAGGCTGCTGAAAAAGCTCACAGAAAACCCAATTTAGTGATCAAAAAGATTACAGACAAAAAAAAAAAATCCAACAAAAATGTTGCAAAAAAATGTCACCATGTAGTGAGAAGGAGAAAAAAAGCGTGCCTACGCTCCGTTTGTGAGAACACCGCCGGGAATGCAGTTTTTATTTCCTCGCCCCACCAGCAATGTGGAGAAATTTCCAGAAACATAAGTCAGTTTGCATTTCCCCACGGCAGCTGCTAAGATATACTGTATATGGAAGGGAGGAGTCAGCAACAGGATATGGTGCAAACGGTGGTGTAGGATTGCTCACATTGGAACAATAAAATAAACAAAAAAAAAATGAACGCAGCTGACTTTTGTGATGACGAACGCCTTTTGGAGGTTTTTTTTTTTCTTTTGGAAAAAGATCCCAGAAGGTCTTACAGAAAACTGCTGACCTATGTGAACTCTGTTGAAAACCAAAACAGCAGCACCTATCCACACAAAAAAACATTTCATATGAATTATAATTAAAGATTGTCTTAATGTTATGTGGCCAAAGCATCCTTCGCAACTGGCACAGGCATTTTATTTGTTCCACTCAGTCTGCCTCAATTTACGATCTTATTAGTTATGAATGGGGACAAAAATAGTCACCATGCAAAATAAAAATTAATCGTTCACACAAATATTCACAAAAATGGTGTGCAAAAAAGTTCATATTACACACAAATTTCTCAAGACAAATTTTGTGTTTAAACGTTAGTGAAAAAATATTCCCAAAAAGTGCTGCAAATAAATGTCAGGAAAAATGGTATCAAAACAGTAATCAAAAACATCTCATCCAGCAAATATCATGAACAAAACCTCACCAAATATTGTGGAGAAAAAAAATCTGACCAAAAATATGTCATATGTCAAAATCAACACCAAAACTGCCAAAGTTTTACTCCACCAATCTTCAATTGAGGGAATAAATGCCATCGATCATTATTTGTAGATAATTGTTTTCAAAAAGAATTTCGCTTTTAGACTGGTTTAGCTAAAACTATTACAGTCAAACAGGTGTTTTGGATGTTGCCAAAAATTATTCGCCAGGATTATTTGGAATTCGTCTGTGTGAGCTCTCAGTCGTGCAGGAGTGGTCCATCGATGAAAATGTTTCTTCAGCCGTCACCTGTACTTGATGACGGCTGAAGAAACCTTTTCATTGATTATTTAGAATTGTTTTTCAACATTATCCAGATTAATAGTTTTAGCTGAACCAGTCTAAAAGTGAAATTCTTTTTGAAAACATATATCTACAAATAATGATCGATGGCATTTATTTCCTCAATTGAAGATTGGTGGAGTAAAACTTTGGCAGTTTTGGTGTTGATTTTGACATATGACATATTTTTGGTCATTTTTTTTTTCTCCACAATATTTGGTGATGCTTGACGAAGGCCGAATGCCGAGACAGTGAAGCCTGTCGAGTCTTTTATTAAAAGGACATGCAACAGTTGGTGTTTGGGGCTCAGAGCCAAATGATGGAGGCCGCAGATAAGACAAAGCAGGCCAGATGGACAATGGGAAACACAGTAAGGGTGAACAAAAAAAGGAAAACAACCTGGGATAAAGTAGCAGGTTTGCGTCCTGTACACTGTAGACAAGAAGGTGGGGGGCTCAAAAAGTTGCATAAGGCTTGTTATCATCTGCCACTGAAAAGTAATGCCACTATTTTTTTCAAATTCTAATGCTAGTTTCTTTTTTAAGGAATGATTGTGATTTTGTCAACTGATGTTGGCAGCGGAGATGTTTTAATGTAGCCACAAGGGGGCACAAGCCAGTGTCTTATTGTGCCGGTCCCAAGCCCGGATAAATACAGAGGGTTGTGTCAGGAAGGGCATCCGACGTAAAAAAATTTTGCCAAAACAAATATGCGAATCAAACCTATGAATGCCATACCGGATCGGTCGAGGCCCGGGTTAACAACGGCCGCCATTGGTACTGTTGACCTTCAGGGTGACAGTGGAAAATGGACTACTGTTGGTCGAAGAAGGAGAGGAGAGAGGTGTGCCCGGAGGAAAAGAGAGAGATAGAACGGCAATAGTATAGAACGAAGAGTAGGAACTTTGAATGTAGGAACAATGACAGGTAAAGGTAGAGAGCTGGTTGACATGATGCAGAGAAGGAAAGTGGACATACTGTGTGTCCAGGAGATGAGGTGGAAAGGGAGCAAGGCTAGAAGCTTAGGGTCAAGGTTTAAGTTGTTCTATCATGATGAAGACAGAAAGAGAAATGGAGTTGGGGTTATCTTAAAAGAGGGCTTTGTTAGGAATGTCTTAGAAGTAAAAAGAGTATCAGATAGAATGATGAGTCTGAAGCGAGAAATTTAAGGCGTGATGGTCAATGTTGTTTGTGGGTATGACCCACAAGTAGGATGTGAGCTGGCGGAGAAGGAGAAATTTTGGTTGGACTTTGATGAAGTCAGACAGAACATCTCGAGAAGTGAGAGGGTTGTAATTGGTGGAGACTTTAATGGGCATGTTGGTGCAGGAACCAAAGATGATGAGGAGGTGATGGGCAGGTTTGGACTCCAGATGAGGAACGCTGAAGGACAGATGGTGGCTGACTTTGCTAAGAGAATGGAAATGGCTATTGTGAATACTTTCTTTCAGAAGAGTAAGGAACAGGGTGACCTACAAGAGTGGACGCAGAAGTACACAGGTAGACTACATTTTGTGTCAACGGCGCCATCTAAAGGAAATCAGTGACTGCAAAGTAGTGGTTGGTGAGAGTGTAGCCAGACAGCATAGGTTGGTGGTGAGTAGGATGACGCTGGCAACGAGGAACATGAAGAAACCAAAGGCCGAAGTGAGGACAAAATGGTGGCAGTTGAAAAAGGAAGAGTGTTGCATGACATTTAGGAAGGAAGTAAGACAAGATCTGGGTGGGCAAGAGGTCCTTCCAGATGACTGGCAAACTACAGCGAACATAATCAGACACACAGGTCGGAAAGTATCGAGTGGAAGAAAGGTAGATAAGGAGACTTGGTGGTGGAATGGGGAGGTGCAGGAGTGTATACAGAGAAAGAGGTTAGCAAAGAAGAAGTGGGACACTGAGAGGACGGACGAGAGTAGACAGCAGTACAAGGAGATGCAGCGCACGGTTAAAGTAAAGGTGGCAAATGCCAAACAAGAGGCCTATGATGACTTGTATGCTCGGCTGGACAGCAAGTAAGGCGTGACTGATCTTTACAGGCTGGCGAGACAGAGAGAAAAAGATGGTAAGGACCTGCAACGGGTTCGGGTGATTAAGGATAGAGATGGCAATGTATTAACAGGTGACAGTAGTGTGATGGCAAGAAGGAAAGAGTATTTTGAAGAATTGATGAATGAGGAAAATGAGAAGGAACAAAGAGTAGAAGACGTGACTGTTGTGGACCAAGATGTAGCAAACGTTAGCAAGGATGAAGTGAGGAGGGCGCTGAAGAGGATGAAGGGGGGAAAGGCACTCGGGCCTGAGGACTTACCAATCGAGGTATGGAAGTGTCTTGGAGAGGTGGTGGTCGTGTTCCTGACTGGGTTATTCAACAAGATCTTAGATGGTGAACAGATGCCTGAAGAATGGAGACGAAGTGTACTCCTGCCAATTTTTAAGAACAAAGGAGATGTGCAGAGTTGTACTAATTACAGAGGAATAAAGTTGATGAAAAGTGTATAAAACAGCCATGATGTTTGGACTGGAGACAGTGCCACTGAAGAAAAGACAGGAAGCAGAGCTGGAGGTAGCAGAGCTGAAGATGTGGTTTTCTTTGTGACCAGGTTGGATAGGATCAGGAATGAGTACATTAGAGGGACAACTCATATTAGAGGCTTTGGAGAGAGTCAGAGAGGCCAGACTGAGATGGTTTGGACATGTCCAGAGGAGAGAGAGTGACTATATCGGGAGAAGGATGCTGAGACTTGAACTGCCAGGCCAGAGACCGAGAGGAAGACCGAAGAGGAGGTTTATGGATGTGGTCAAAGAGGACATGAAGGTCGCTGTTGTGAGAGAAGAGGATTCACAAAACCGGGATAGATGGAGGACATTGATTCGCTGTGGCGACCCCTGAAGGGAAAAGCCGAAAGGAAAAAAGAAGAAGTTGGCAGCAGAGATGTTTTATGGAAACATTTGGCATGTCTCACAATAGGTTTGTGAGCTTTGAAAAAGTCCTTTCATCGAAACCAATGACAGCCTGGTTGACAAACATTCATAGCCTGGTCCCGCCAAAGTCGTGCTCAACATGAATGCGCTGACCTTAGAGCAACTGACAAAAGTGGGGTCTTTCTTTGTCGACATGGCATAATAAAGTGAAGATTTTACTTGACATATTTTTTCATTCTTCCATTTTCCGATCCGCTTT
Source organism: Hippocampus bargibanti (assembly GCF_051943395.1). Lineage (NCBI taxonomy): Eukaryota > Metazoa > Chordata > Actinopteri > Syngnathiformes > Syngnathidae > Hippocampus > Hippocampus bargibanti. The sequence goes on along the minus strand of NC_142744.1, from coordinate 20,018,053 downwards.
ATCCTCACAGGGGTTGTTGGAACCTATCACAGCTGTCTCAGGGCAGTAGGCTGGGGACACGCTGAGACGATTGCCAGCCAATTGCGGGACACACAGAGGCCAACAACCATCTGTGCTCACACTCACACCTGGGTCTGTGTAGGCTCTCAGTCATACAGGAGTGGTCCATTGAGGAAAAGGTTGCGTCATCTCTTGTTGAAGGTGTCGGACGTTTCACTCCAAAAGCTTCTTCCCCCAAGCCATTAACTCTAAACAAGAACCCAAATAGAACTGTATAGTGCCTCAATTTTTCTTATGATGATACTACTGCAGCGTGTTCTACTGGAGACAAATTCATTGTGTGTTCTACATACTTGGCAATAAAGATGATTCTGATTCCAATTCTGATCAGAAGAGGAGTAAACGAAGCAATTTTTGTAAAACAGCAAACCCCTTCACGAAATGGTGGTTTAAGGTTTAATTTAGACCATGCTTCCAACAGACTTCTTAGGTCGTTACCACATAGGCTTAGCCATGCTTATTAGGTGATACCAGAGATAATGAGGCAATCAGAGCCAGGGATAGAACATTAGAGGCACTCAGGGAGAACAAAAGATGTCATCAGATTTGCAGATTAGATCTAATCAGATAGAACAAAAAAGGTTATCAGATTGCTTCAGGTAGTGGTCCACTGCTCCCCCAACCTTAGAGCAAGAACCTATTAGAGCAGAGGTCAGGCACCGTCACTTATGTCCTTTCGGGATATGCAGTTCGCTGACAACGCTCTACGGATGAGGAGTGAAATGTCCGACATCTCCAAAGAAACAAAGATGACAGCTGAAGAAACCTTTTCCTCAATGTACCACTGCTGTACGACTGAGAGCCTACACAGACGTGATGTTAAAACCAATGTTATACTGGAAGAATCTGAGGAGAACATGCAAACTCCCTACAGGAGTCTTGAACTCATGACCTCTGCACTGTGAAGTTGGAGTAAAGCAAAATATCCACACACAAAACTGAGTAACTTCTATCTCACTCCGATGCATTATTACAAGAAATATGTGCCCCCAATCCCCGCTCCCTTCCTCCCCAATATGAAGAACAAACTCATCAACAAGATCAGCATGTTGCGAACAGATGATACATTGACTCACACACCTTTGGAGAATGGGAAAGGGGGGCGGTGGGCATTCCACACAGTATATCAGCTTTCACAGTCAATTAGTGACAAGATTTGCTGAGGTTAGAAATCACTAACATGTTTCATGATAAAAGATAAAACAGAAATACAAACCACAGTGCTTTTACTTCAGGCTACGAGCCAGAAAGAAATGAAGGCGCACGCTGACATGACAGACTCGATAACATTTGTCCGCCTCTACAGCCGACATGAAAAATTAGCATTAACACCCACAGAGGAAAGTAGTAAGTAAAACGTCATATACCACACAATGTATCCTACCATATATCATTTGCATTTCTCCTCATGCATTAATATATATTTATTTTTTTGAGAATGTTCTGAACTCCTGTTTGGATACCAATGTTGTGAGCATCAGTCGACACAGAATAAACTTTGTGCACAACAACAAAGGCATTACTGTTTGCCAATATTTGTCGGTGGTTGCTAAGCGACCAAACAGGAAGTAGTCTGTGCTTTTTCGGCTGGTTTGGTTTGAGGAGGCCGCAGCTCAGCAATATGTATTTGTGACCATTTCAATGCAATGCGCTGCCTTTGCTTATAATGAGAAGGAGAAAGAGGCAGCTGAAAGGACATTGGTTCCTCTGATTCGAATAGCACTGCAGGATCTATGGGAGTTTAGGCTCATCTGTGAGCTGCAGCTCAATGGAGTACTTCAGGATGCTTAACAGCCTTGGAGGGAGTCGCCGCAAGCCTCAAGAGGAAGACAACAAACTTCAGGCCGTGCATTTCTCTAACTAAACACTGGGCCATTTGTGACTGATTACATTACGGATTCCGCCATTTTCTCCTCTAACCTCTTTTCACTGTCGAATTGCTCTGCTAAAATGCATGTTTCACTTTGAAATCACGCCGCCGCCATCGCTCCAACTGAATGTTATTCCATCATTTGGGCAAACATAGCACAGCCCGTCATTGCTCCCTTGTGCCATGGCAGTACATACAGAGTAAACGGGTTGGCCGCTACTGCTATGAGCTAAGTGCAGTGTGAAAGGGCTTTAATACTGCCTCTAAGAGTTGTGCCTTAGAATGTATTGACAGAGGTTGCCCTTCTTTATAGCCAACTCGATGAGTGAAGCAACACCAAGCAAAATTGTCAACTATGATTGTAAAGAAAAATAAGTCACCCAAAAAATGTTACCATCAAATGTCATCAAATGACAGCAAAAATTGGGACAAAAAAATTGCGACCAAAAACGTTGAAGACAAAAAATAAATAACACTAGCCAAAAGGTGCCACCACCAAGACTTTTTGACACTCAAAATACTAATTAATTTAGATCTCTTCAAATGTTCAGGTATCAAGTTTAGCACTGTGGGTTGATGAGGGTGAACGATCACAGGCCAGGGTCAGAGGTTAGTGGGGTAGGCTTATACATTCTTATTGCATCAGGTTTCTGCAAAAGGTCTTTTCATATAATTTGTTATGATATAACGATGACCATGCAGCTCAGACTCAGTTACAGGCTGCTTTCATCACCTTGGCGGATGGCGCGTTCGTTGTGCATTCAAAGTTTAGTTTCACCCGAGGGTACCATTTTTTTCCTCTTCCCGCCGCTCGAGCCAATCAGCTTCACGGAGCTTATTGAGCGGCTACGTGCGGTCTCTGCTCATCAAGCGTCTTCAGTGCTTTCACTCACCTTACTTTGGTGCGCTCAAGCTAATTAGTAACGCTGCTGCGTCCCTGGAAAATCAACACGCAATTACATCTAAACACGGCGATGCTGTGCAACAACTCATTATTGCACTTTTTGGTGGGACGGGAGCAAGGATCATTGGAGATGGTTCGCTCGCAATTCAATCAGCAGTTAAAACTACAGTTTCCAAAATGGCTGCGGCATTGACTCAATTACCAAAACCGATTTGATGACGAATTGTCAGGAAATAAGGAATAATTAATCGTTTAATTTAGTCGTTCATTATCGTTTTGTTTCCGAAGGGTGCTGAGCACAAAAGCAATGGGTAGTGCAGCATTAGGCAAACACATAAAACACCTGCTAATACAAACAGCAATATCTTAAGAACAACTACAAGATCTGAGGCAAGTGATTTCTCTCTGTCTCTCTCTCTCTCTCACTTTCTCTCTCATTCGATCTCTCTCTATCTCTCCCACTTTCTCTCTCTTTCTGTCTCCCTCCCTCTCCCTGTCTCTCTCTCTCTCTGTCTCTTTCTCTCTCTCTATGTCGCCCTCTCTCTCTTGCTCTGTCTCACTCTCTCTCTGTCTCTCCCTGTCTCTTTTTCACTCTCTCTCTCTGACTCTCTCTCTCTCTCTCTCTCTCTCTCTATCCCTGTCTTTCTCTTTCTCTCCGTCCCTTTCTCACTCTCTGCCTCTCTCTCCCTCTGTCTATCTCTCTATCTCTCCCACTTTCTCTCTTTCTGTCTCTCTCCCTCCCTCACTCTGTCTCTCTGTCTCTGTCTCTCTCCCTCTATCTATCTCTCTATCTCTCTGTTTCTATCTCTTTCTCCCCCTCTCTCTCATTCTCTCTCTGAGTCTGGGCAGGATTTCCCATGACATTTAACGACAGGCAGCTACATTGGAAATTGGATTTAATTCACGAGACCACGGTGTTGAGGAGCGCAGCGTCATGTCAAATTGCCTCATACCGTGTGGCCATTACCCAACGTTGTGGGGCCTCATGACTCCCATGGGACAGCTGCCAATACTATTACGGTCCTGTCGCCTCTGTGTTTTAACAGGTGACAGCCATTGGGCAATGAGAAATTATGGTGATTAAATTATGATCATGTACTGTGAACTTGGTTTAAGATCAATGTAATTTAAAATAATATTTCAAGTCATCGATGTAATAATCTAATTTGATTCTAAAAATAACATTATGTATATCACTATTAAGGTTCATATTAAAAAAAAACATGATTTTTATTCTGATTTTTAGGGTTTGTTTTTTTCCCTGAAAATGAATTTGATGGTTGAACATAATGAATTTATTTGCTTTTTTATTTCACGACATCACAGTAAAAATAAAATCAACAAATTCCATATTTGTTTTTCAAGCGTTAGATTATGAACTCTTAATGACAAAAATAATAATCAAGACGTGAAATATGAAATTGATCAAATTCTATTGAATTACAAATTGGATGGCAAAAAAAAAATACCAAACACAAAAATATTTGATAAATATGAGTTATAAATTGATGCCACGGAAATAAATTACATATATTTCTTTATTTGTTCATTTTATCTTGCACATTAAATGTAATTGGTCTGCAAAGGAAAAAAAAACACACAATTGCAAGTATAAATGGAACGGATCACCATTTTCATTCATATTAAATGACAATAAATGGAACTATCATCCAAATGTGCCTTGTAATTTTATTTGCCAGAAATTATATTGGTGTGTTACAATTTATTAGCATTTAATCCGTGTGATTATTCTGAATTACTGCTCGGGTCTTTATAAGATGCTTAAGTATTTAATCATAACAAGCAGCGAATACAATTTTGGCCATGCTGCCTCGCTCTCCAGTTTGCTTGTATTAAGGAAATGATGAATGGACTTAATATATGCAGCCAAACACATGCTGGTGGTCTGGACGTTGACTGGCTATTAATTTGGCCAACAGCTCCGTTTTCTTTGGAAACGAGGAACAGATAATCAATCTGGTGCATTAGCTCAGGGAAATAGAACAAAGTCTGGCTCCTTTTCTCTCTCTTTTAAATGCACCAAAATTACCACCTTGTTCCCTTCCTGTCACTGATCTGAGCATCTCGCCGCTTTATTTCCTTGTTCAAAGGTGACCCTGAGCAAATTTATCTACCATGTCTCACTTCACGCCAATTGAACTCATTTGTGCAGAAGAGAACTAAATGAAAACACAATTTCTGATTTTGTTTTGCCCCACTGGATTCTCTCAGTCCAATGCGTGAGTGCAGCACGCAGTTTGTCGATGTCAAGCGGCATCTTGGGAGTTGGACTCAAAGTGTTAATTACGACCCCATTATGGTGACTAATCTGACAATCTGTCACTTGTCATTCACTTGAAAAAACAGCCAGGGAAAATGCTAACTATCTTGTGAAGATCAACAAGCTAGCTTGGCGGCTAGTAATGTAAATTGCTTTGAAACCAGTGTTTTTTAACCAGGGGTACTAGAATGCTTCCATAGGGTGCGAGAATATCCTGGGGGAATTGTTTAGGAATAATGGAACAAAAAAAAGAACATTTTTTTTTAAATCACGAAGTCATTGTGTTAATTGGCGTTCGGGAAAATGCTAATTAAGGCTTATAGCTGTAAAGTAAACCAATTGTTATAAAAATAATTATTTAATATATATAGTATATAAAAAACTGCAAATTTCCCATTGTGGGACTATTCAAGGCTTTCTGATTCTGATAATAAATTGTATTCATTTATTATTTGAAGTTTTAATGTGTCCATTATGAAAATAAAAAAAATAATACAGGATGGTTTTGTTACTTACACATTATGATTCTGATATCAATGTTGCTTTACTTCAATTCTAGCATGGAGCGAAAAAACTGGTTGGTGAATTGAATGGAGTCGAACAAGGAAAAAAGTTAAGAGCCACTGTTTTCAACTCATCACAATTTTCAGTGTTCAGATCGACCCTCTTGAATTCAAAACAGATGAATGATGATATATCATTTGAATGTTCTTCGTTTATCAATCAAAAATAGCTCACCACACCTGACGATGACATTCAAATTGAATTTGAAAAATCCAATTTAAAATTAAATCTGCTAATGCACGGCTGGTAAGAAATTAATAGGCGTGATGGAGCAGCAGCCTGAACAACGATTATTACAGCCTGGAGGGAATAAAAAAGAATTTCCAGATTACTTTAGTTGAGAGTTAATTTAGTTGGAGGGGACTGGCATTATTTGTACATTGATAGGAATTTTTGGAACAATATGAACTGATGTTTTTGGTGTCTTACAATACTAAAATGAAACAGGACTACGAAAAGAAAATAAATGAAACATATGTACACAACTATGCTTGTCACAGAGATGCCCATTTAGTTAAAGTCCGCTGAAGAATAAAAATGCACACAGTAGTTTTTTTGCGGGACTTGATGAATAGTGTTTATTTCACATTTACTTGTATGTGTTTATTTATCTATGACTACGTCATCACCATTGACGTGTGTCCTTCACTCTGTTGACTCAACCCGATCACCATTGCGAGAATGGGCATGCATAAGCACGCTAGTACACAATCTTTGCACAATTTTCCTTTTTTTTGTTTGGAGACTATGAGTTTGGAAAAGATTTGCTATGTCCAATGCGAATTTAAAGACTGGTAACCAGCACCAGACATCGATTTGGAGTGGCACACTTGATAGCGAGGTCAGCTACTGTAAAATCTAGATAGCTCACTAGACACTCCTGGATGTTAGGTTCATATAAACACTTCAATGAGCATCACATGTATCACATGTATTAATTTGAGCTTTAAATTAGGACAGTATTAAAAAGATCCCTTAGAAACCAATTTTTCTTGAGCGAATGTATCTATTTCCATTAGAAAAATCTCACAGGTAATGAGCATACAAAAACAAACAAACAAACAAAAAGGTGTTATAATTCTAGAAATTGTGATTGGCTGGCAACCGAAGACGGCTGGGATAGGTTCCAGCACACCCGCGGCCCTAATGAGGAATAAGCGGTATGGATAATGGATGGATGGATTATTTCTCGCAATAGTTTTGGCCTTAAATAATGTTACTGTGAAAGGACCACACACAACATTGCAGACTTAGTACATGTCTATTAGAAAGCTTCACTAAACCCGAGATCAGAGTTAATACGTTTTAATGTTCCATACTGCAATTAATATTAGACAATGTATATGTACTGCTATTTTGTTTGCAAAAGGTGAGATAATTACAGTGTTGTTGGTCAATGAGGCACGATAGCAGACATGGCTACCCGCTTAAGCAAATGCATTCATCCATCCATCCATTTTCAAATCCACTTATCCTCACGGGGATCGTGGGTGTGCTTGAGCCGATTTTACCTGTCTTTGGGCAGTCGGTGCGGGACACTGTGAACCGGTTGCTAGTAAATCGCAGGACACACAGACACAAACAACCATCCATGCTCACACTCACACATATATAAATAATTTAGAGTGTTCTATTAACCTCCTATGCATGTTTTGGAGCTGTGGCCGCAAACCGGAGTACCCGGAGAAAACCACACAAACACTGACAGTGCATGCAAACTCCACACCGGAAGACCAGTCGACCACCAGGCCACCCGAAATGAATTACTTTTCTTTTCAATTCTATTAATATGACACTAAAGACTTATACAATGGCACAATTACTAAAACGTAAATGAGTCACACCGTAACCTTTAATGGAAAAAGCAGATGCTTCCATTTTCCACTGGGAGTGCACAAGGGCTACTGCAAAGTGCTAGAAAGTGAAACGCATCTCATTGAAGAAGTTAAAATAACCTTGTATTCGAGCATCCGTACTCTTACGTCTTTTAAAGCACCAAATCGGCCAACCTAACAAGCAAGGCATTAGCTGGGCAGCCAAAATCTGGAAACGGGGTGCATCTCTATCTCGCCAAATGCTTCATGGTCAGGTTGTGACAGAAGCACACTTATATAAATGGTTTTAGCAGTTTGGGTGTGTCAATTGAGACTGGGTTTGCTTCAGGTCATTTCCTAATTGTCTTCTCTTTTCACATCGCAATAATGGTGCCCAGTGGCTTCGGCCACACAGCCATTAGAGTTTTCCATTAGAAATACTGAACACATTTAACATTTACGAGTGTCAACCTGACTGTTTTGTAGGCAGATCGCGGAAAGAAAAAATAAATAAAATAAATAAATTCTGGATACACCCACGCCACGGGGTAATTGCTCAGGACAGTCTCATAAACAGACTTAGCTGACTTTGATTACGAGGGTAGAAAACTGTTCCCATTTGATTGCCAGTATGAATGTGCCTTGCTTTAGGGACTGCATTAAAGAACAGTTTAAAAGTGAGGAGGACGAACGTACAAATATTGAGAAGGCCTCATCGACAAAAGCCCATTCTAGCACTAATGAGTGATGTAACTAATAGGGAACGCCTTGAATATTGGTTGTCCCGAACAGATACGACAGTGAAATCAACAAACCGAAGCGTATAGCGACCTCCAAACAGCTTGTCTGTTCTTTCGGAAAAGAGGTCAGGTTAGTTGTGTTGACGGATACCAACCTAACACTCATTGCAAAGAATGCAAACTTTATTTTCAGCTTTATTCTCACCCCCTTCGCACCCACCCTCCTCACCCCTCACTCTACTCCACTCCATCATTCCTTGAGTGTTTGCGCTGTGTCCCTTAGTTACCGGATAAGCAAGCCAGCAACAGCAACAGCAGAAGAAGAAGCAGCAGCAGCTTTGGAGAGTTAAAAGCTTCCCTGCCCAGTCCCACTCGTACAAGGCCATCAATAATTCACCCTCATCGGGAAGCATTATCTAACAGCCTTATGAAAATTTAAAGCTTCTGGGTGACAGAAGCTTTAAAAAACAGAAGAAGCCGTGAATGCTCTGCAAGAAGACATAGCAGGTGGTAGCGACGACCCACCCGACAGCAGACACGTTCAAGTGGAAACAGACGATGGCGGTCCGTCTGCCCGCTGAGGTCTATTTAGCCACTATGCTGACAGATGCGAGTCAACGGCGTTTAAAAAAATAAAATAAAGAAGAGGATACAAAGGTGGAAGCATTGGCTGGGCTTTCTTAACACCCGGGCCTCACTCTCATTGACAGTTAAATCCCTCTAAGCCCAGATCAATTACAGCAAGCGCTGCTGTAATTAAAATGCCCTAACAAAGGTCTTAGGAGCGCCTTCCCATTGATAGGAAGCAAGGCTCCCATCTGTGGAAGCGTCTCCACACGATATTCTGGCCCCAGGTTGCTGTGCGCACACAAAAGTGAGGAGAAAAGCCAATAACAATGAACCACTACCATATTTGTGGTTTGCTATTCACTTTTTTCCGTATGGACTATTATCTGAAAAATTAACTTTATTTTAAGCTAATTCTTGCTAAAATGCTAGACCATAAATCCAATGCTTTGGCTAAAGGGGAGGTACTGGTCAGGGTCAAGCAAGTATGTTAACTAATTTTGTATGTTGGTGAGGAGTTACAGAGAGTGTTTTCCGCAGCTTGAATATGAAATGAGAGGTAACTCTTTAGTCAGTTACAAGTAAAAATTGTGATTTGTCTTCATTCATCAATCCATCCATCCATATTCTGCCGCTTATCTGGGGTCGGGTCGCGGGGGCAGCAGCTTCAGTAGGGAAGCCCAGACTTCCCTCTCCCCAGCCACTTCTTCTAGCTCGTCCTGGCGGATCCCGAGGCGTTCCCATGCCAGCTGGGAGACATAGTCTCTCCAGCGTGTTCTGGGTCGTCCCCGGGGTCTCCTGCCAGTGGGGCATGCTCGGAACACCTCACGAGGGAGGCATCCCGGGGGCATCCTAATCAGATGTCCGAGCCACCTCATCTGGCTCCTCTCGATGTGGAGGAGAAGCGGCTCGACTTTGAGCCCCTCCCGGATGAACGAGCTTCTCACCTTATCTCTAAGGAAGAGCCCGGACACCCGACGGAGAAAGCTCATTTCGGCCGCTTGCATCCGGGATCTCATTCTTTCGGACACAACCCATAGCTTGTGACCATAGATGAGGGTTGGGACGTAGATCGACCGGTAGATTGATAGCTTTGCTTTGTGGCTCAGCTCTTTCTTCACCACGACAGATCAGTACAAAGTCCACATAATACAGATACTTAAACTCCTCCACTTGAGGCAAAATCTCCTCCCCGACCCGGAGAGGGCACTCCACCCTTTTCCGACTGAGAACCATTGTCTCAGATTTGGAGGTGCTGATTCTCATCCCAACCACTTCACATTCGGCTGCGAAACGCTCAAGCGAGAGTTGGAGAGCTCCACTTGAAGTCCCCAACAGTACAACATCATCTGCAAAACGCAGAGATGCTATACTGAGGCCACCAAAACGGAAACCTTCAACGCTTCGGCTGCGCCTAGAAATCCTGTCCATAAAGGTTATGAACAGAATCGGTGACAAAGGGCAGCCTTGGCGGAGCCCAACCCTCACTGAAAACGATTCAGACTTATTGCCGGCAATGCGAACCAGACGTATAGGGACCGAACGGCCTGTATGAGGCGCTCCTGTACCCCATATTCCCGAAGCACCCCACACAGAACTCCACGAGGGACACGGTCAAACGCTTTATCCAAGTCCACAAAGCACATATAGACTGGTTGGGCGAATTCCCATGCACCCTCACGGACCCTGCTAAGGTAGTAGAGCTGGTCCACTGTTTCGTGGCCGGGACGAAAACCACACTGTTCCTCCTCAATCTGAGGCTCAACTTTCCGACGCACCCGCCGCTCTAGGACCCCTGAATAGACCTTTCCAGGGAGGCTGAGGAGTGTGATCCCTCTGTAGTTGGAACACACCCTCCGATCCCCCTTTTTAAAAAGGGGGACCACCACCCCGGTCTGCCAATCCAGAGGCACTCTCCCCGACGACCATGCAATGTTGCAGAGGCATGTCAGCCAGGACAGCCCCACAACATCCAGAGCCTTTAGGAACTCCGGTCGGATCTCATCCACCCCCGGGGCCTTGCCACCGAGGAGCTTTTTAACCACCTCGGTGACTTCAGTCACAAGGATCGGAGAGCCCACCTCGGAGTCCCCAGACACTGCTTCCTCCAAGGAAGGCGTGTTGGTGGAGTTGAGGAGGTCTTCGAAGTACTCTGCCCACCGGTTCACGACGTCTCGAGTCGAGGTCAGCAGCGCCCCAATCTCACGGTACACAGTGTTAGTGGTGCACTGCTTTCCCCTTCTGAGACGCCGGATGGTGGACCAGAATTTCCTCGAAGCGGTCCGGAAGTCGGCTTCCATGGCCTCACCGAACTCTTCCCATGCCCGTGTTTTTGCCTCAGCCAGCACCGAGGCTGCATTCCGCTTGGCTAATCGATACCTGTCAGCTGTCTCAGGAGTCCCACAGGCTATATAGCCCCGGTCGGACTCCTTCAGCTTTACGGCATCCCTTACTACTGGTGTCCACCAGCGAGTACGGGGGTTGCCGCCACGACAGGCACCAACCACCTTACGGCCACAACTCTGATTTGCCGCCTCAGCAAGGGAGGTACGGAACGTGGTCCATTCGTACTCAATGTCCCCCACCTCCCCCGGGACATGTGTATAGTTCTGCCGGAGGTGGGAGTTGAAACTCCTTATGACAGGGGATTCAGCCAGACATTCCCAACAAACCCTCACAACACGTTTGGGTCTTCCAGGTCGGACTGGCATCTTCCCCCACCAACAGAGCCTACTCACCACCAGGTGGTGATCAGTTGACAGCTCCGCCCCTCTCTTCACTCGAGTGTCCGAAACATGAGGCCGCAAATCCGATGATACAACTATAAAGTCAATCAGCGAACTGTGACCAAGGGTGTCCTGGTGCCACGTGCACATATGGACACCCTTATGTTTGAATAAAGTGTTTGTTATAGACAATCCGTGTCGAGCACAGAAGTCCAATAACAAAACACCACTCCTGTTCTGATCAGGGGGGCCGTTCCTCCCAATCACGCCCCTCCAGGTCACACTGTCATTGCCCACATGAGCATTGAAATCTCCCAGCAGAACAAGGGAGTCCCCAGGGGGAGCGCTCTCCAGCACAACCCCTTAAGTCTCCAAAAAGGATGGGTACACTGAACTGCTGTTTGGTGCATATGCACAGACAACAGTCAGAACCCGTCCCCCCACCCGAAGGCGGAGGGAAGCAACCCTCTCGTCTACCGGGGTGAATCCCAACGTACAGGCGGCGAGTCGGGGGGCAATAAGTATGCCGACACCTGCTCTACGCCTCTCACCGTGGGCAACTCCAGAGTGGAAGAGAGTCCAACCCCTTTCGAGAGGGCTGGTACCGGAACCCAGGCTGTGTGTGGAGGCAAGCCCAACTATGTCTAGTCGGAACTTTTCGACCTCGTGCACCAGCTCAGGCTCCTTCCCTGTAAGAGAGGTGACATTCCACGTCCCAAGAGCTAGCTTCTGCAGTCGAGGGTCGGACCGCCAGGGTCCCCGCCTTTGGCTGCTGCCCAGCTCACAATGCACCCGACCCCTCTGGCCCCTCCCATGGGTGGTGAGTCCTTGAGAAGGGGGACCCACGTTTCCTCTTCGGGCTGAGCCCGACCGGGCCCCATGGGTGTAGGCCCGGCCACCAGGCGCTCGCCAACGAGCCCCATCTCCAGGCCTGGCTCCAGAGAGGGGCCCCGGTGACCCGCGTCCGGGCAAGGGAAAACCAGGTCCATTTGTCTTTCTCATCATACGGGGTCATCTGAGTCGTACTTTGTCTGGTCCCTCACCCAGGACCTGTTTGCCATGGGTGACCCTACCAGGGGCGTAAAGCCCCAGACAACCTAGCTCAGAGGTGGGCAAACTTTTTGACTCGCGGGCCGCATTGGGTTCTAAAATTTGACAGAGGGGGCATCTGGAGGAAGTGTTTGGGCCGGAAATACTCTGAACAAGTTATGTCCATAATTTATAAAATCACTTCAAATGACTTCGACTGAGCGTATTTTACAAAGATTCCACAGCATATAGCTATAGTTCGTGTTGATCCGTGTTGATGGTGAAATTAGAAGGAAAACACATAAATAACGCCATGATGAATCGTTGTGTGTTGCACCAAGACAACTATTTGATATTCGCTGACACAAATTCCCAGCTGACAAATCAGCCCATTTCCAACGGAGCTTGGGCGCAATCTTCTGCATTTTCTGGGTGCTACATTGCTGTCATTGACGTCACGAACAGGGGGGTGGGACCTTCTGAAACTGACCATTTCCGGATTCATTTGAAGTCATTTTTATTGGTGTTTTTCATTTAACTAAAAATATCAGCCTGCCTGATTTGGGTATTTTAGATGCTATAAAATGTTTTTCTGATGTCAGTGGGAAACAAAAACAAATAATGGTACCGGTTGTCCTTTAAATGTGGTATGTACAAAACTCATAGCACAGTAAGAACACTACAACCCAATTTATTAACTGTCTTTCAAATGTGAAAAATATCCCTGATCAGTTAATAAATTTGTCTCAAGGAATATGGCGTTTTTACATACTATTTCACAGATACTTGGAGGAGGAAATGGAAATAGATTGAAATAACATGCACTGTGATTTATCAAGATTGCGTCTGTTTTTAATAAGTTTCCATCGAAGGGGCAAAGTTAAAGAAATCAACATTTATTGAAAAATGGAATCACTTTCAAAATTCAAAACATATTATTACACAACGAAATATTCAAGCTCAATAATACCTACTTGTGTTAAATTCCGTCAAATCATAGATGGTTTGTCCTGACCGCGCGCTGAACAAACTCCTCACAGACGCCCTCGCCTTCACGCGCAAACAATACACGTGTACCGTCGCCGAGCACACAAACATAGACTACCTGCAGTTGAAATTTGCATACTCGGCACGGCAGCCAATCAGAAACCTGCTTCTTTCTTCCGGACTTTCGCAAGCGTTATAAAGTCGTGCAATTGCATGTCATTTTCCAAAATAGATGCACAGAACCTCAGACCAGAAGAAAGATTCAAAAGAAGCTAACAACATATGTGACGCTAAAAAACGTCAATTTACATTAAACCGTGACTGTAAAGTGTACGTGAGACTTATGAAAGGGGCGTAGTGGCTCGTAGGAAGCAATGCAAACATTGCATTGTGCACGGCAATGACAATCGACTACTGCAGCAAAATCTACAGCCATGCACATTTATCGTAAATTAAGCAAGGTAGCATTTGTAGTAGGTGCATTCTTGATTTTAGAATAGACTTTATGCTTTCTTACAATGTTTTTTTAATGTGATTAGTTGTCTCATTGTGCTTAAGTTGTGAAAAATGGGGCAGGCAACTTTTCAGTTATCTGTCCTGTTGTTCACTAACTTTTTGTCATGAGTTTTAGACACTGTTTGTACTATAATTTGGGCAAGTTCGGCGGGCCGGATTAAAAAGCCTAACGGGCCGTATGTGGCCCGCGGGCCGTAGTTTGCCCATGCCTGACCTAGCTCCTAGGATCATTGGGACACACAAACCCCTCCACCACGGTAAGGTGACGACTCATGGGGTGGGGGGTGACGACTCATGTCTTCATTCAATATCTTCTAAACATTTCACTGTAAACTGACGTAATTTTTTTTTAAGTTTTCCTTTTCAATGCTTGAAACCCCATCTGTTAACGTTTCAATATTTTCAACGGCTTTACTCAAGTCGTTAGCACGCTGACTTCACAGTGCACAGGTCATGAGTTTAAATCCTGGTACGGCCTTCCTGTGTGGAGCATGTTCTTCCCGGCCCGCATGCATTTTGTCCGGGTCCTCCAGTTTCCTCCCACATTCCAAAAACATGAATGGCAGGCTGGTTGAACACTTTAAATTGTCCCTCGGCATGTGTTGGCATGGGTGATTTATTTTGTCTTTGTGTGCACTGCGATGGCTGGCAAAGAGTTCAAGATGTCCTCCGCCAATGCCTGGAGACAGCTGAGAGAGGCCTCAGCACCCCCCGCGACCATTGTGAGGATAAAGCATGTGAAAATGAACAAATTATTTGATTGTTTATTTGTACTGCTTCCGAATGTCGTTTGCTTTTGTGTTTCTAAATGCTTTTCGGTTCCGTGTCTTGTGTGATGTACATTGAGTTGCCTTCCATAAGAATTGTGCGATATCAATATAGCCGCTTGCCTTTTTGGGTGATTGTATTTGTTATGCCCCATGGCTACGCTAAATGACCTAAATTTTATATCACGGTATAATCTGAATATATTTGCAGTATCGAATTCAATCAAGGGATAACGTATGTGTAAAATTTTGAATATAAACATTTGTGAATGGGCTGGATGCCGTTGTCCTGGGGCAAAGCTGAGACACCTTTTTTTGCCCATTTTAGCCTACCCAAAAATCTCTAAAATATACAATCAGAATGTAGACATTCAAGTTGAATGTTGGACTTTTTTTTGTAAATTAATGGAAGGAAAGATTGATATACCATCTTAAAAAGAAATCTGAGGCCAACCATTGTCCCGCAACAGATTGGTTTCATCCTTCAAACTTTCGTTCCAAAATATTTCAAATCAATTGTGTGAGCCAACAAGACGCTGATTCAAAGGGAAAGATTATGCTTGTGTTCAGACTCTCGCCACAAGGACGCATCTTTTTTTAGCTTTACAAAACATATCTTACGTTACTATGCTCCGCTTCCGAATAGCAGAATGATCATGACTCCAAATGAAAACTCTGCCGCGAAGTTATTAGCGAACAGACTTTCATCAGAACTCTTCATATAGAAACATGCCCATCGGTGACGCCCCTTAGCCTCTGCAAAGTTTTCAAATGGAACAAATTAACACAGCCAGCGCAGCCAAATTCTCATTCCACATCATCATTGGCTTATTTTTGATGGGCTGTTGACTTAATGCTTCATAGAGATGAAACCTAAATTTCAAAATTCGCTTACAGCAGCTGCCGAAATTACCCTTGAAAGCCGCTCCCTTGCGGCACCAAGGAGAGACGACTCTGCCTACACGTAGCGCAAGCAAGACAGCTAAGTGAACTGACACGTTTTGAAAGCAAGCCGTGCCATTCCCCATATCCTGCCGCAGTTTTCCCATCTTATGTGACAACGCCTGCCAATCACAGCCCTTGTGAACTGCCAAGGGATTGGGAGATAAACTCTATCCTTGAAAAACATGATTGGCGTTGCCTCAAGATAACATGAGTCCCTCAAATGACGACTGGACAAAAGCACGCACCTTTAAATCTGACCTAACATCGGAGGTTAATCTTGGTATGATAAAATGACTCCTGGATTTTTTTTTAATGTTTAAGAAGTTTGGGGATCAAGTAAAAAAAGTCTTTTTTTTAATCTGCAAGGTCAATGTAGCTGAAGATGACTTTTGGGATGTATCTCATATGAGCCCGAGCATAAACAGACCTCTCGACAACCAGCATGAAAACATCGCAAGTAGTCTTTCTATATTTGAGAAAGCCTTAATAAAAGTGCCAGCAGTGCCATAACGTGGGAGGTGACATTCAAGCACGGCAGCACCAGCACGCTAAATATGGAAGCAAAGGACAGATTCCAGTTAAATTATTTTTGCCATTAATTCCACTGAGTAACTTTGCACATGAAAGCCTCTGACAGAAGAATACCAGCTGTCAATCAAAGTGAAGCAAGCTGCGGACTGCACATGTGGGAAATGAAACACGGGCGTTAGCCGACACTCAACCCGCTTCCATTTCTCTCCTTTTTCTGCATGCACCAAATGAGAAATAATACCGTCACACTACATCAGCAGAGTGATTTACATTTTTATATGATATGGAGAATGCCGCGGGAAGGGTGCGGGCGGGTTGAGCAAGGTGGAAGGAGGGAGATCGTCGGGAGACATTCCTCTGCAGCGGAGCATGAACTGAAACCTCAATTTCTTGGATAATTACATGAAATTATTTAGGAATTCGGGAGACACAAAGCAAAGGAAGATGGAGGGTGGGTGGGGAATGGGGTGCCTCCTGATGACCTTGTTTTTATTCAACACACTTCCTGCGACCTGCAGTGGCGACGCATGAAGAAAACCGGCTGCACCCCTCCCCCCTGCAAGCCTTGAGACAAAAGTGATGCGCTCATGTGCTAATGGGAGAGGAGAGAGTTGGGCAAACGAAGCACTGGGGGCGGCCCGGACAGCTCACAGGTCAGTCCTAATCTTCTGATAGATGGAGCCCAAAGACCTGGGACACATCCATCACGCGCCGTCGACGTCTCCCCGACTGGGAGAGATTTGCAAACAGTAAAGGGTTAACACACGGCCCAAACAGACCTCAGATGATCCATCACTCAAGGCAACAAGCCCCCTTTTGAAAGTGTATGGCTCCCTCTGACATCAGTGAGGGGCTGTGTAGGAGTGCACGGGGGCGCTCCGATTTAAGACTTTAAGCTCCACGGCTCTGTTGATCATTAAATATCCATTTTAAAAGCTGCGGGGAAAAGTTAGCCGGCATTTCAAACGCAGAAGGTGGTAGTACAGCAGAAGACTTCCTCCCGCTGCCCCTCGTCCATATCTTCGCTACCACGCACTCATTTGTCAAGTTAACTACCCTCACACGTAACCATTCCAGCCATTTGTCTCCTTGTATTTGGTTATGGGAGTCGCATAATAGCCATGTTGGGGATTCTGAGTTCAACAAAAAGCTCACCAAGCGGCACTTTGTTGAATAAACAAAAGGAACTCTGCCAAAGGGGCATCTATTTACATCTGTCTTGCCATCAAGATTCACCTGCCAATCAGGCCCCAGAGTAGTTAAGGCCATGGACGACAACCTTTCACCTTGAAAAACACGCTGGCATCACCCCAAAACCACACGCGGGGCTAAATTGATCATTAGACGACAATACACATGCCTATAAAGCCAACATAACAACATCATAGGTCAAGATGGGTTATGAGAATGTTCTTGGAGATTCTTCATCATTAGGACTCCGTGTGGAATGTGGAGTTATGGTTGTGTAGTTTTTTTCCAACTGTGCGGCAGCCAACTGTGTGTGCAATAAATTCAGACTCAGATAGTTGCAGGGGAAATTTAAACGAAAAGTAAACAGGAAAACGTTTCGTTCTCTATTCAAAATAGTGAAGGGTATTTGTAACATCGGAGCGTTTGTGGTTGGGGGCGTAGGATGAAATGACTGAAGGAGTTTTCGTTCATAAGAATTCATGAGAAATGTAGACGTTGTCTCCATGAGGGTCATTTTGGGGAGTCAACCTCAAATGGCTCGCAACAAACAGAGGGTGACGTTGATGGGTTGAAAGTGATCGTTCGTTCCTGGTTCATTGCTTCTCACAGTGTTAGAAGTGGGATGTTGAAATCAGCAGGAAGCCAGGTGTTGAACAGAAGAAGTTATTTTAATCGTGTAGACAGCAGAGACAATGTGTGAGGTCGGCCGAGGAGGGAGAGAAAGGAAAGAAGAGAGAGAAAGACGAACTGGGAGAGCATCTATAAGACGGACAGGGTGCGACGCAATAGGATGTGACGTAATGGGATGTGACATCATGTAAAGGTAGGCAGGATGACATATCAGGAAGTCCAAAACAAAAACAAATGATGCAAAAAGATGTTTAAAGATGTTCGTATAGCGAATTACCCTAACAATGTCTATTCAGACCCGACTCATTGGCTGCCCTAACGTGTTTCAGGAATAATTATACGGGGAATCAAACAGGAAGAAAAACATTTGGTAATATATGTTGAACTCAAAAGCAGGGATCGCAACTTGATTCAAAAATACATTACAGAAAGAAATGGGACGATAAATGCACGCATGCATTTTCACCCCTGAGCGTTCATGTGGAATGTGGAGTTAAGGGTGTGCAGTCGCAGCAAACGATCGTAGGGCATCATTCAAACCTGACTAGTTGTCAGGCTAAACAGATATCAGTGGCCATTTTAATGGGAAGTAAAATAGAAGAACTAGTTGCTTGAAAGTGGAACAGTTTGAATGAGAAAAAAGTAGGGAGAGCACAAGACAGGTATGATAAATGGTGGATTTGTCCTCATTAAAAAATCCATGTGGAATGGGGAATTTGTCGCAATGGGGTTTTGTTCTACTATGTCCCTGTGGATTTTTATGAGGTCCCCGCATTGTTAAAAATGAGCTTACATTATGTGCATTTGTGGCCATTTGTGTTCCAGGGGACTCTTGACATGTTCCCTCTCCAGATGTTTTTGTTCTGGGAGCAACCAGTGTAATTTTTCTGATTCTCTAAATGTTTACCACAACATTTCCTATTTTGCATTTAGCCTGGATGAATTATAATAAAAAATAATTTAATATCATTTTATAAACACTTTGGCTTAATGGACACCTGAATAAAGGGACACCACTATTTGCAGAAATACTGCTCTCCCCGGTGGGGAAGTTACTTTATATAAAAACAATGGACAATGTTGGCATCTCAAATATCTTTCTTAAGTGATCTGTATATGCTTATCATATCCGTCACAGAAGTGGACACATTATGTACAGTATGGGTGTGTGTTGGAGTGCAATAGTCAAAAGTCAAAATAATAGTCATAAGTATAGTCATAAGTATAGTCATAATAATAGTCAAAAGTCAAAATAATTCCTATGCAATTCAATTTGATATATACTGCTCCAAAAATATGAAGGGAACACTGAAAAAGCACAATGTACAGTAACTCCAAGTGTTCTTTTTATTTTGTTTTGGAGCAGTTTATATTTGGTATTCCGGCCAGGTCACATGTAATCATGTCAAACTAATGACAGATCTAGTTCCTATCTGATGTTAGCTTCAGCATTTGGTAGCCACATTAATTCAACATGGACCTCACAGACATCTCAACATGTTTTGATGTTGATATCTCTGTAAAATGTTACCAGCTCATGTTGTAATGTGTTGGGCTGGAGTTGTATCTACATAGCTTATGGGACGTTAAATGGAATCCAGCGCCTCCATAGCTTCTGTCAATGCGGCAGTCAATGCTGGTGACAAATGTCAATGACAAATGTTATTAGCCTGGGGTTTTCTGGCTTCACGTTTTCCAAAAGTGACTTTAGAGTGGCGAAAGATGAACAAAGCACAGCGGTAGCTCCTTGGCAATCTTTCAGTAACATAAACAGTCAAGTTGCATTGACCTGACCGCGCTTTTCCATGTCCTTTACCGCCAGAGCCTTCCCACACATAAACGAGGCATAACGCCGGCCTCCGTGAGCTATGTCAGAAGTCACTGGAGATAATAGTACGCAAGGGGCTCACATACGGGAGGAGCGGATGTGCGCAAACCTTGAATGAAACCTCAAGAACAACTTTCAAGTCCCACTATGCAGGAGGTTTTTAGTTCAGCCAAATATTGTCATGAATAATTGGCCTGGAATAAAAATGCCCCAAAAATTGCCGCCGCCCCCAAATGCACAAATAAAGAAATCTACAGTTTGTGCTACATATTGATACTTACTTCTTAAGGTGTTAATTGATGTTGAACTGGTTTTCCACTTCTTAATCTTTTTTTGCGATACCAGCTATGACAAAGAGGAAAATTATGATGTAGAACCGGACTGTTGAACCGGGAATGTTATGTAGCAGTAGCATAGCAGTGCAAATAACATGTGGACAAAGCTGCATTAAGTCGACAATAAAAATGTTCAAATGAGAATGGGGGAGGGCAAAAAGTGGTGCGATAACACCACAGCAAGAATGCAACAATATCCTTTCAGGATCAGTCATTTTAAAAGGAAGCCCTCCCAGAAACTGTTCTGCGATTTTCCAAAAAAGAAGTTCAGGGTACTTGCTTCAAACTTTTTGTCACTGCCAGTTGAAGTTTACTAACTGAGCCACAAAACAAAGCAAATTAAACAAAGTCCGCCAGCTGCCATTACTTGAAAGGCATGAACTTGCGATGCACATAAAATGTGTAACAGTGATTACAGTTTTTTAAGAGTGAATTCAGTATCTAAACCGCAAACAGACTTGGCAGAAAATGTAACCAGCAAAAAAAAAATAATTAATGATGTTAACTTGAACTCTGGCAGGACTATTGAGCAGCTCATTACAACACCACAATTAAATACAGGTCGACTTCACACAAGTGACTAAATCTTCTTGACTGAGCTTAGCTTTTAGTTTTCTGCTGAATCAACGATGACCGCTCCAAATAGTGAGCCAGAGAGAGAAGAGGAAAAAGTGTGCTTGTTTTCAAATGTTGTCATTTTGCGACAATAATATTCCTTTGTCTGTAAAGTTGTGTTGTTTTTTTAAAACAAGATACCACATTTCACCATCTGCAAAAATAGCTGTATTTTTGTTGAAAACTGAACAGCTGAATTATTTATATGAGAGTTAAAATACCAACATTTATTTTATATCGTTCATTGTCCAATTTTTCCAAGTCATATGGGTAATTGCACCTGCAGTTTTATTACTTTGCTGCTGTGAAATGTACATTTCTCCACTGCAAGACTAATAAAGGCAAATCCAATCCAATCCAATTGGCTGCTTTTGCTGATTTACATTTTTGCCACAGTATCGAGGTACTGTACTTCATCAGTTAAAGTATCAAAATCAGAAGTGTATGATAACAACACTTGTGATTTTGACAATGCTAGCTTGAGCGATACAGTAGAAAGTATGAAACGGTTAAAGCAAAGTGGAACTGGGAAAGTTGTTTGGGAAGTACTTCTGTCTAGGTTGTTTAGTACAAAATGGCAAAGTCACGAAACAAAAAGCCAAATGTACACTATCACATAACAAAATGTGGAAGAAAAAAAAGCTGTGACACTGGTGTAAATTGCCAATTTTTCATGAAAAACATTTGGCTAAACTACGAAACATCCTGCAGAGCAGGACTTGAAAGGTTGTTCTTGAGGTTTCATTCAACGTTTGTGCACATCCGCTCCTCCGGTATCGGAGTCCCTACCATGCGACACTGGTATAACTACTAACTAACTATGTGTTTATGTTGGAAATAGATAGATATATGTCTATGCAGTGTCCTCGTCATTCATGTGAATCATCCAGAAAAAACATTCATGTGATCGGTCACTATGCGGATGTTTGATGTTTGTTTTGGATGTTTTCAAAGGATTGTTTAAAGATGACTAAAGCAAACGTCCATCGAACAGTTATTCACAAAATGCCAGTTAAAATTTAAATGACCAATGTTTTTTATTCTTTACTTTATTCTTTGTTTTTATGTCATGAACATCATCAAGTACGATAGAACCTCGGTTTTCGAACGTCTCACAGTTCGAACAAATCGGAGTCCGAACAAAATATTCGAGAAATTCTTGCTTCGTAGTTTGAACAGCAATCGGTGTTCGAACTCCAATACGACGCGTGAGTGCGTACGCGAGGGTGGGGTGCTGAGCGGCGTACGAGTGTATCGCTCTCTCCGTGACCAACTGTTGTCGCTTGCGGACGTGCTGCGTTTTGCTCTAGCGTTTAATATAGGTGTACGAAGAGTTTTAGCCACTAATCATCCCTCCAAAGAAAGTAAGTGCTTCTAAAAGTGAAAAAATAAAAGTAGTGCGTACAACTATTGCATTTAAGAAAGAAAATAATCGCAAAATATGAAGGAGGTGTGCGAGTGTCTGATCTGGCTAGGGAATACAGCATGGCGAAATCTACGATCAGTACGATATTAAAGAATAAGGAGGCTGTGAAATCTAGTGATGTGGCTGTGGAAATGAGAGCAAGTGTCATTGGAAAGATATTTTAAGAGAAAAGAACATCCTGTAGCCGAGTCATCCGTAGCTGTCACGTTCCGAGCGAGAGTGACGGCAGCTGACTCGTCGGAACATAGTGGAATGTTTGGGATCCGAAAGCAGGCGGCAGAGACGTACTACCCAAGCAGGATGTTTATTCACAAATAAAAGACAACACAGCGAGTAAGAAGGCAGGGGGTGATCCAACCCGCTTACTATGCCAAAAAGCAAATGGCACACGAGGGTGCAAAATTACGCAATCCCGGAAGATGACATAAATTTACGGGACGCAGAGAAAATACCTCGGACCGGATACACTCGCGCATCGAAGGAAGAGTCCAGGTACGGTGGCGAGGTGAGTCAATTATCCGGCATTCGCGAGGTGATCGTGAACCGTATAAATGCCCCGTGTCCATAATTAGAGAATTGACAGCAAGTGGAGAACGGCTGGGAGAGGCAGCCCCGCCCCCCGCTGTCAACTCGCAAGTGACAGAAGCAAAGAGATGGTTTCGGTGTTCGAACAAATCGCTTTTCGAACAGGGTCCTGGAACGAATTATGGTCGAGAACCGAGGTATCACTGTATGTTTCAATAGTTTAATTGTAACATTCATTCGGTACATGGTTTGACAATGTTCATGCTTTATGCTACCATTATTGTAAAATTTTGGTGGGTTTAGAATGGATTCGGGCTGGGGTGTCAAACTATTTTTTTGCAGCAGGCCACATTGTAGTTACGGTTTCCTCTCGAGGGCCAGTATGAATTTGGGGAAACTATTAGAATGTTTCATCTCCTCCACATATTACATACACAACGTACAACAAATTAATAAATAACTAGTTTTCAAATCTGAAGTCATGAATGATGACTGTTATTGTGGTTTACATACGACAATTTGAAATTTTGCTTCAGACTTTAGGAAGTATCATGGCACATGACATGCTTGATTTGCTTTCGCGGGCCGAATAAAATGACGTACCGGGCCTTGACTTTGACACCTCTGAAGAAGGATATTTATATGGAAACGGTGTCTCTACTTACAAAGTTTTCTCCCAGAACCAATTTATTTCATAAGTTGCGGGACCACTGCATTACTTGCCTTTTAGGCATTTTCACACATTTTTAACTCCGGAATATAGAAGGTCGATAATCTCACTGATGAAATACATATACAACAAGTGACTCTTTTTGACTAACTCGTACCTCTGCCTTATCCACAACTACCAACAGCAATCCTAACTTTTCGTTGCATTGTTTTGAGAAGTTCAAACCCCCTGTTTTCTCCAGCGTTGAGCCCAATATGAGCCTTCGCCAGCCTGTTGGACCTGGACCGGAAGCTTCCATGCTGTTTGATGTCCATGTGCTCCATGTGTCAATCCTCCACTACCGTACTGCTGCAAATATAGTCAACATCTTATTTACTTACCACTATGGTTAAGTGTTTTTTTTAGTCTCTTGAAAGGCGCTATCGAAATCCAAGCTTGGTTCATTATTGTTAACGTGAGCTCCATTTATGCTTGCTTCTGAAGGTTAAGGCTGAGTACACATCTGTTGATGTCTCATGAAGGCCACTTTTCACAAATGTATTACAGCGATGGATGTTCAAATGTCAATAACGGTTTTCTCGATAATGTCAGTATGAAGGTGAAATAGATGAATCCTCCGCACCCTGCCCACCACCTTTTCCAGCTACTCCCCTCAGGCAGGCGCTACCGATCCATGCGCACCAAATCCAGCAGACATTTAAACAGCTTCTTCCCCCAAGCCATAAACTCTTTGAACTCTTTCAACAGTAGCCAAAATGGAACTGTATAGTGCCACTTAGCAGTTTTTTTTGACAACGATACTAGTGCAGCGTGTTCTACCGGAAACAAATTCCTTGTGTGTCCTACATACTTGGCAATAAAGATGATTCTGATTCTGATTCTGATGCCAGTTAAAATTTAAATGACCAATGTTTTTTATTCTTTACTTTATTCTTTGTTTTTATGTTATGAACATCTTTCAAGTACGATAGAACCTCGGTTTTCAAACGTCTCACAGTCCGAACAAAATATTCGAGAAATTCTTGCTTCGTAGTTCGAACAGCAATCGGTGTTCGAACGCCAATACGACGCGTGAGTGCGTACGCGAGGGTGGGGTGCTGAGCGGCGTACGAGTGTATCGCTCTCTCCGTGACCAACTGTTGTCGCTTGCGGACGTGCTGCGTTTTGCTCTAGCGTTTAATATAGGTGTACGAAGAGTTTTAGCCACTAATCATCCCTCCAAAGAAAGTAAGTGCTTCTAAAAGTGAAAAAATAAAAGTAGTGCGTACAACTATTGCATTTAAGAAAGAAATAATCCCAAAATATGAAGGAGGTGTGCGAGTGTCTGATCTGGCTAGGGAATACAGCATGGCGAAATCTACGATCAGTACAATATTAAAGAATAAGGAGGCTGTGAAATCTAGTGATGTGGCTGTGGAAATGAGAGCAAGTGTCATTGGAAAGATATTTTAAGAGAAAAGAACATCCTGTAGCCGAGTCATCCGTAGCTGTCACGTTCCGAGCGAGAGTGACGGCAGCTGACTCGTCGGAACGTAGTGGAATGTTTGGGATCCGAAAGCAGGCGGCAGAGACGTACTACCCAAGCAGGATGTTTATTCACAAATAAAAGACAACACAGCGAGTAAGAAGGCAGGGGGTGATCCAACCCGCTTACTATGCCAAAAAGCAAATGGCACACGAGGGTGCAAAATTACGCAGTCCCGGAAGATGACATAAATTTACGGGACGCAGGGAAAATACCTTGGACCGGATACACTCGCGCATCGAAGGAAGAGTCCAGGTACGGTGGCGAGGTGAGTCAATTATCCGGCATTCGCGAGGTGATCGTGAACCGTATAAATGCCCCGTGTCCATAATTAGAGAATTGACAGCAAGTGGAGAACGGCTGGGAGAGGCAGCCCCGCCCCCCGCTGTCAACTCGCAAGTGACAGAAGCAAAGAGATGGTTTCGGTGTTCGAACAAATCGCTTTTCAAACAGGGTCCTGGAACGAATTATGGTCGAGAACCGAGGTATCACTGTATGTTTCAATAGTTTAATTGTAACATTCATTCGGTACATGGTTTGACAATGTTCATGCTTTATGCTACCATTATTGTAAAATTTTGGTGGGTTTAGAATGGATTCGGGCTGGGGTGTCAAACTATTTTTTTGCAGCAGGCCACATTGTAGTTACGGTTTCCTCTCGAGGGCCAGTATGAATTTGGGGAAACTATTAGAATGTTTCATCTCCTCCACATATTACATACACAACGCACAACAAATTAATAAATAACTAGTTTTCAAATCTGAAGTCATGAATGATGACTGTTATTGTGGTTTACATACGACAATTTGAAATTTTGCTTCAGACTTTAGGAAGTATCATGGCACATGACATGCTTGATTTGCTTTCGCGGGCCGAATAAAATGACGTGCCGGGCCTTGACTTTGACACCTCTGGAGAAGGATATTTATATGGAAACGGTGTCTCTACTTACAAAGTTTTCTCCCAGAACCAATTTATTTCATAAGTTGCGGGACCACTGCATTACTTGCCTTTTAGGCATTTTCACACATTTTTAACTCCGGAATATAGAAGGTCGATAATCTCACTGATGAAATACATATACAACAAGTGACTCTTTTTGACTAACTCGTACCTCTGCCTTATCCACAACTACCAACAGCAATCCTAACTTTTCGTTGCATTGTTTTGAGAAGTTCAAACCCCCTGTTTTCTCCAGCGTTGAGCCCAATATGAGCCTTCGCCAGCCTGTTGGACCTGGACCGGAAGCTTCCATGCTGTTTGATGTCCATGTGCTCCATGTGTCAATCCTCCACTACCGTACTGCTGCAAATATAGTCAACATCTTATTTACTTACCACTATGGTTAAGTGTTTTTTTTTAGTCTCTTGAAAGGCGCTATCGAAATCCAAGCTTGGTTCATTATTGTTAACGTAAGCTCCATTTATGCTTGCTTCTGAAGGTTAAGGCTGAGTACACATCTGTTGATGTCTCATGAAGGCCACTTTTCACAAATGTATTACAGCGATGGATGTTCAAATGTCAATAACGGTTTTCTCGATAATGTCAGTATGAAGGTGAAATAGATGAATCCACTTTCCAATGATTCTTATGATTCAAAATATTTCTTTCTTTCTTTTTTATCTTTCTTATTTATTTCTTCTCATGAACTTTGTGGGGGAGGATCTGGGAAATTGTACCAGATCTCTGGGGTCAATCCCTCTTCCTATGATCAGCGCAGAGGCGTCCAAGCAGTGATGATTCATCGGAGGCCGTTCTCTTGGCCTTATTGCCCATTTGTTGCTCAATGCTTCAATGCAAGACCATCAAAGTGAATTAGACAAGACAGCTGTCAAAGCCCACGCCCAGTGAGTGAAGATGGCAGGTGAGCCTTCCACACCTCAGCCACCACATACACACACACACACACACACACACACACACGCACACACACGCACACACACACACACACACACACACACACACACACACACACACACACACACACACGCTCACACACACACACACACACACACACACACACAAACACACACACCAACTCATTCTCTTTAGTTCAAACTGATCTGGACAAAATGACTGCAGGCATGAGTTGTCGCCTATAGCACACATGCATGCACATTTTTGTATTACACCTTTGGGCATGTTCTGGGTCTTTAAGTTGCCATTTGCGGTTTAATTTCGAGATTGTTAGCCCTACAGGTTAGTCTGCAGAGTTGCACGATTACAAACCCGAACTGCAGTATTATATTCTGCAAAAGCTGGTGACTTTTGAGTTGGTTTCACTTCAAAGCCAGTGTACAAGCAATGGTTTCGAGAGCATTTGGTCTCTACAAACTACAAGTATGAAGAGAGGTTTACTGCTGCATCATAAAATGTTGAAAAAAGACCTGACAGACATGGAATGGAGAGGCAACAGGAAGTTATTTGAAGGGTTACACAGGGGTTCTGAGGTTTACGAGAGTACTGACATCAGCATTTGCTCAGTTACCACGTGCACAAGGAACTTGTGTGCAAAACATGTAAGAATTACAAGCTTGCTTGCTGACCATCATGCTGATCTTCATTTGATGTGTTTTTTAATATATTTAGACGGAAGCATGAAACTGCCAATGTGGAGAATTTTGTGGAGAAAATTGTCTAACTGGCAAATGTGTTCCAAAATCCTTGAGCACAAACACAAAAAATGGTGGTCCACGTTGACATGTCCATGCTTCCATATACTGCAGTTTAGAGGTGCCCCAATCTGAAAGTGATATTTGATATTGACACGATAAAACAGAGAACTGAATTATATTGGTCTAATCCAGAATGTCTGATTTTCGCACTCCAATACAAACTCAGTTTGATTGTAAATTCAGAATATATTAAAGTAAATTTTAATTGTTATCTTGCCCTTTGTTTTTATTTATCTTCTTAGATTATTTTTCTGGGTTGTTAAATTTATGTATCCAATTTTTTTTCAAGTGCAAGAAATTCACATGTTTGAGGTTGACTTTTTTTCTTATACATACAGTTGCTGATTATTGCGCTTTGTTTAAATAGAACCACTTGATCCCATCTCTCTTAACATTCCAGAATAAAAATAAATAAAGACTTGTATCCTTCCTGCGGATATCATATCGCAATACCGCCTGCAATATTAATATTGTATTGACAATAAAAAGGTGTATCAGGACACTCAGAGTATATTTACAGCCAGAAATGGTCTTGTCACAGTCTATGTAGGTTTATTTTATTTTGTATACAGTATCTAATTGCAGTGTTCATGCAAACTATTTCAGCTGCAGACACTCAGCTGCTCAGCGTCACACCGAGGTCCAAAGCTTTCCAGCCAAACAGCGTGAAGAGAGGATTCCCTCCAGTTACTTTAGACAAACATTTTCACAAACGAGCAGTATGTTTGCACACAATGGACGCTCTATTCTTTCTCTTGAAGAGCAGATCTTTGCAGATGTGTCTTTGAGGGCCGGCCGGCAAGGGAGGGGCAGTGTTCCAAGGTGACTGATATTCCCACCAAAAGACAAAAAGATAATAAAATGCTTTTGATCATTTCGATTACAACAAATTCTCTCGCTGAATCACAATTGCAGGAAACAAATTCCTTGTGTGTTCTACATACTTGGCAATAAAGATGATTCTGATTCTGATTCTGAAAATGCGGGCTGTTTCAAAAAAATGCCGTTTGTATTGAGGAGCAGCAGCAGGACGAGGCCGCTTGAGCGGAAGAGGACGAAAAAGGAGAGTGGAGGAGGCAATGAAGAGAGGGGGCTTGGGGGTTTGGTGGGGGATGCTGGTAGCTCATGTTCTCCCTATTGATATGCAGACACTTTGATATGGAAATAGCAAGTTACAAAAAGCCCCCAGAATTCACACTCGCCTGCATTGAAACCATTTGTGCAAGGCGAGATGAGATGGCACTTCCTTCCCAGGACAACACCAACAAATGGACCCGAGCAGCATGCCTGGCTTGGGTGAGAACTGGAGTGGAGGTAGAGAGTGCATGTGTGTGTATGTGGTGAGAATGTAACAGAACATTTGTTCTCCTCCCGCTCTCTCACTCTCTTTCAATTCCTACCGTCACACAATTCATTGGGCGCTGCAAAGCAGAATTTTTCGAACACAATCGGCAAAGAAAGGTCCTTGCTCCTCCCGAGTCCTCCTTTTCTTCCTTCCACCAAGCCAAGAGGACTTTTACTTCACGCCAAGACATAAAATTTTCGAAAATCCACCCGAATTTGTCATCTCCCATCATGCATATGATGTAATAATAATAATACATGACCTGGCTTCGAAACACCCAGAAACGAAAAGCCGCTCCTCTTTTACACACCCTGACAGCTGTGAGTTACATTACGGCCCCGTAAGTATGGGGACACCCTCCTGAAGCGAGGGATTGATCCATGAAGGGCTTGCATATTATAGACACCCTTTTTGTCTTCCTAAATGTGAAATCGACAATTTAATATGAGGAGGTCGAAATAATTGAACCAGTAGGTGGAGGAACCTTGGGCCCGTGGGCCTGTCACGGACCACTGGAGCATTTAATCATGTCATGCAATTTGAGAGGACAAAACCTCAGAGGGATGGACATTGAAAACCCACAAATCTTACCAAAATTAATATTTGTTCCAACAATGCATTATTCATTCCTATAATCACTGCATGCACCATAATCAGGCAAAACCGATAATCCCATCAGTGACCGACATTTCTGCAGAAATGTAGTTTGACACTCAAAGGACTTGAAAAAAAAATGACGTTGCAGCTGAACCCCAGATATTAAAAGTGTGTAACAGTTTACAGTAGAATAAGAGTACAAAAGAATGCATTAATAATTCAGCCAAGGACCTGAACTTGCCAAACATAACTGTACAGGACACGATATAAAAACAATGCAGATTCAAAGAAACAGTTTGCCTGTACTCCTGCCATCGCACGTGAAAATATTAGGGATATCTCTTTTTTTCCACAGGTTCCAATGATTGCAAGAGAATTTGGCAATTTATTTTAAATTTTTCCATGCAAGTGAATGTGTCAATCTTACGCCGAAGGATTTTTTTAGAGCATTACTGTTTTCCAAGCGAGGTGTGTCGTGTCGATTTCCACTCAATATAGGAAATAGTTTTCCAAAATAAACGACACAACTGTTATAAAACATTAAATGTGAACTATATGCACAACGGTTCCAGTCAGGGTCCACTAACACATATGGAAAAATATGTGGAAAAGTTGCACAAAAACCTCTGCAGAAAGGGACTGGAGTCCATAAAGCTTTTTGGTAACTCTTTAAATTCACCACCATGCACCTGTCTTGCCTTTCACGGAATATTATTTCATTATTTTCAAATTTGCTTTTGCAGTAAGGACCATTGCATCAATTTCTACCCAAGTGATCACAATCAACTTCACAACAGTTATTGGCAATAAATGTGAAATATGCAAACATTCGATGCCCAAGGTTCGCCACCAGCACATTCGGGAGATTGCAAAAATCGACATTTTAACAATATGGAGAACCCGATTTGCATTCAACATGACATAACCTTGATTTGTAACTTGAATTTCTCAGCATGACTAAGCGTCAGCGTAATCGACCTTTAACCTTTAACCAAGAGCTGTTTTTGAATATTCAGTTGCTGTCTTAGTGAGGTGTGTGGCATCCATTTCCACTCAAGTTAGCAAATATGCTTACAAAAGTAACTACAAATCGACTTAATTGTTATGAATGATGAAATGTGAACCATAAGCATCTTAGTTGCCTTCAAGGTATTTAGGTCAATTGTCTTGCATGCATAAATCTTTTTTTTCATGATTATATTGGTTTCACTGCTGCTTTTTATTACGGTTCTATTAAGAGTTATAAATGCAGTTTCCAATTTTAGTACAAAAATGATCTAGACAGTTTCCACTTCACCAAATAAAAAGTATATGCAGATTAGCTGAATTAATGGTCCGCCATGGAGACATTTTAGACAATTCCATGCTTCAATTGCAAATAAAGGCATGATTGGATGATTTTGGTTGGAAGAACAACACTGAGGCCGTGCATGACCTTAAGCGTTGTTTGCAAGATCTATCTTTGCCTACAGACTTCCGAAAGAAGAACGCAACATTTTATAAGAAGAATGAACACACTGTTTTAATTGATTATCCAATTCTTGACGACGTTTGCCTTATATAACGTTGCAGCACGTCAACTCACGCGCTGTCCAGAAGAAATTCGAGTGTTAATGTGGTTTAACCTTGATGTGTCAGCGGTGCCTTGCTCTCAGGAGGATCCTGCCTCCGAAAATGCCTCACGTAAGATGGGCTGGCAGATATTGCTCCCCAGCCCGTAAAAACCCTGCATCAGTCTGCATGTCTGCATGTCATGCGTGTATCCAATGAGTGTGTGTATGCATGTGCGTGTGCCAATGCGTGTGCGTATGTGTGCGCGTGTGTATGTGCGTGCGTGTGCGCGTGCATGTGTGTGTGTGTGTGTGTGTGTGTGTGTGTGTGAGTGTGTGTGTGTGTGTGCGTGCGTGCGTGTGTGTGTACGTGAGTGTGCGTGTGTGTGCGTGCGTGTGTGTGTGCGTGCGTGTGCGTGTGTGTGTGTGTGTGTGTGCGCGCGCGTGTGTGTGTGTGTGTGTGTGTGTGTGTGTGTGTGTGTGTGCGTGCGTGTGTGCGTGCGTGCGAGCGAGCGAGCGTGCTTACGTACTTGCTTGCGTACGCGCACACCATCAGCTCTCATGCCAGGGATGGGGGGTCCGTGAATTATACATGATATGTGCGATGATCTTATTTTCATAGGCGCAAATGGGCGCAGCAACTGACATCTACTTTCTTCTAGGCTGTTTAAAGTGCCAGTGTGGGGAGCACGTTAACTATATGATCGGCGGCAACGCACTTGACCGGTAACAAACGCGCGGCTTGTTTTTTTTTTAACTGTGTACACTGTACACGAATAAAGAATTTCAAAACAAAAGCGACCGACACTAAAGTGCAACGTTTATTCATATTATTGAACATGTTCTAAAGTCATTCAAACATGCAGTTCTTATAGACGGCGTTAAACGTTAATGCGGGGTTCTACTTACGAAGCGAGAAGGATGAAGGAGTGAATTTCAGACCGACACCCCTCTTCTGCTCGGCTGGCCTGGTTCAGACGAGGAGGCCCCCGTAAATTGAGGTCCCGGTCAAACAAAAGCAGACTCAGCTCGTCTGCATGTTCGGGTCGCCTCACAGTGGACAGGCGATGGTGCCAGGTAGACTCTCCCCGTACGTCGATACATCGAGGTCGGGGCGAATAGCTCCATGAACGAGGAGAGGAAGACAGGGGTTCAAAAGTAAAGCGCCCCGAGCGTGTCGTTTAAAATGAGAAGGTTGGAGTGGGGGGGGAACACGCTCCAATGAGATGAGATGAAGAGGAAAAAGTCCCCTGCGGGTCGTGAGGAAGTGGGTCTGGAGGGTTGTTGACGCCCGACGGCGGCGCACTCAAGCCGGGGAGTGTTGAGACGAAATCCTAGGCGAGCTCCGGGATTTGGTTGCACGCCAGCCGGCGCGTGTCGCATCCGAACGACCCGTACGCAGTCAAGAGAACAACTAACTGAGCAGACCAGCACGGAGCGCCGAACCGACTCTCTGTAGCAGCTGGATGGACACAGACGCGTAGAAATCCCGGAGTGGAGTTCACTCAAATGCATTTGGAGTACGGAATTAATTCGGTAAATCATTACCCCCCGTGGTTGGCCAGACCGCGAATTGATTGTCGAAGATAAATGTCTGGATATACAGTATACAGAATTAATTCCGTACTCCAAATGCATTTGAGTCAATTCTATACTATAGAATATAGATATTACTATATATTTGGATGGATGGTAAAAGAGCGAGATAGATAGATAGATAGATAGATAGATAGATAGATAGATAGATAGATAGATAGATAGATAGATAGATAGATAGATAGATAGATAGATAGATAGATAGATAGATAGATAGATAGATAGATAGATAGATAGATAGATAGATAGATAGATAGATAGATAGATAGATAGATAGATAGATAGATAGATAGATAGATGTAGGTAGGTCGGTATGTATGTATGTATGTATGTATGTATGTATGTATGTATGTATGTATGTATGTATGTATGTATGTATGTATGTATGTATGTATGTATGTATGTATGTATGTATGTATGTATGTATGTATGTATGTATGTACAAGATCGCGACCTAGCTCCGTTGGAAATGGGCTGATTTGTCTCTTGGGAATTTGTGTCAACTCGAATCAAATAGTAGTGTTGGTGCAACACACGATGATTCACCATCGCGTTATTTATGTGTTTTCCTTCTAATTTCGCGATCAACACGAATCAACACGTTTTTAGACAAACAAAGTACCCAAAATGCATTGTGTAAAAAAAAATATAGCTATATGCCGTGGAATCTTTATAAAATACGCTCAGTAGAAGTCATTTGAAGTGATTTTACAAATTATGGACAAAACTTGTCCGAAGGCATCGGTTGTCCTTAAATGAGGGTGGGGGTAAACAGATTTCTGAGGGGGCTATAGTCTCCCTTTGCTCCGATATGGATTGAGTATGCCTCTTCTTGGTACGCATCCAATTTGATTTGTTTGACATCCTACCCCGATGCAGCCACAAAGAGGGCTGGGAGGTATTGGCACCGTTTGATGCAACATGAACAGTGCTCAGTTTATTTCTTTCTTTAGCATTTAAATCAGCAGCAGTGGCCCTTGGTATTGGTACAGTATACACTTTCGAAGGAAACTGTAATTTGGAATTTGAATGATGAGGTCCTTTAGACCTTGCATGGGCACTGTTCCTGCCATGATTTATCTTTCAAACCTTCAGATGAGTCAGCAAGAAAAAGTCCTTAGATTCTTACATGAACTTTTATTTTTAGGGGGTTTAGAACACAAGAGAGAATGACAGGGTAAAACAGCCAAGCCAACCATTTTTGACCGCTGAAAAAAAGGGAACACTCAATTCTTTTTTTGTGTATGAGTGTGTGTGTGTGTGTGTGTGTGTGTTTGTGTGTGTGTGTGTGTGTGTGTGTGTGTGTGTGTGTGTGTGTGTGTGTGTGTGTGTGTGTGTGTGTGTGTGTGTGTGTGTGTGTGTGTGTGTGTGTGTGTGTGTGTGTGTGTGTGTGTGTGTGTGTGTGTGTGTGTGTGTGTGTGTGTTTATGTGTCCTTGAGGATATTTACATATACACCGTGCTGACCACAATGAATACCCTTGCCAGGGAGAGTTTACACTTTTGTTCGTGGTCCATACATAAACATTGTTTCTCTCTGTGTGATGACGTGCGCTTGTAAATTTCGCCTGCTTCACTCATCTTTTCACTTTCCACCTGGTGAGCATGACCCAAATCTCTTGTGTGAGGCTAGGCGTCTGTTTTGATACCGAAGCGACGGGTAATAGAGAGCGCTCACCCTGAATATTTTGGCTCACGAGAGGGAGCCAAGTCACATTTCAGATGTTAATAGATTCTCGTTTTGTGGTTAAGTATTTGTACTCGGACTGACACCTATTAAGCTAATACATCCCGAATCAAATGTCTGAATTCGCACCACTGACGGGGAGCTAAAAATAGTAGAATAATGAAAGCTGCTGCAAGCCATTCACGAGATGTTGGACTGAACTTTAAAAACCTGACGAGAGCATCAACACAAAAACTGGCTTCCAGCTGTGCGGATCGGTTCCCTTGGTGTTGTCTGACTACTAAGACAACTTCACATGCTGTTTGGAGGCATAATGACAGAGCACAGACAGCTCACTGAGAAATTGCATGTTTCCGTGACAATCGGCATGCACGACACACTCAGACATTATACATCACATGGAGAAAATGATGCCCAGCGCCCTTTTGTGTGGTGTCTGAATAAAATATTTCTCATCATTATTTTTATGCACCCAATGGCTGGCATAAACACGCTAAACAGCTTTGGTTCTTTGTGAGGCAAACATTTTGTTGTCCAGTTAGCCATTAAGATTAGATAATATTTGCCCACAAATGGAATTTTAATGCTAATGTGTTACAGTTTACTGTAATGCTCTCTCAACTTTAGATTGGTAAATCCAGCAACAGACCTAAATCATGGCCTGAAAACTCTGCAGGGTTTCAGTGTTAAATCCCTTCGGTGACATTAAACAAAGTTCCAAATCACAACATTTCACGAATGTTCTCTCGTGATTGGTAAAAATCCAGCCAAACTATCCGAAGGAAAGTCAACTTGCCGGGTCCCTACTCAAAGTTACTGCTAGCTAGTCTGCACACTGCTCATTAGCTTGCACGCTTGCTTTCTGCTATCTTTCGTAGACGTATATATATATATATATATATATATATATATATATATATGATCTATATGATGGCTACAGCCAACTTGTACGCATGCACCAAAGATGGTTGCCCTCCGTTGAACGATGACAGAATCATTCTTTTTGATGGCTTCTGTTCTCATGTATTTCTTTAACATATTTATCAGTCCTATATTTGTGATAAATATGTAACTCCCACTATTTATACAACTAAGGCAGCACCAAAACGAATCCTGTTTCCTACTCTTAAGCGCTTCCACATTCGCCGGCTGGTTTTGCTCACCCACTATACTTTAATTACTGTGGGTTGGCGGGAGTTGGGGAGGGTAAATACCAGGGGCACAGACACATAATAGTACCTATGACTGCTCATTATCACTAGTTTAGTGCATTTCTTGATGCTAATTCAAAACAGACACAATAAACATGACAGTTGGTGGCTGTCATGCACTCTTAAATGTGTTTGATGGTCATGTGTGACTTGAGCATATGGATCCTTTTATAAGTTGTTTGCTAATTTATTTAAAAAGGCGATTTAAACTGAGTAACACAAAAGCAGCCGGGAAAGAGAACAA
This sequence comes from Hippocampus bargibanti, assembly GCF_051943395.1. Lineage (NCBI taxonomy): Eukaryota > Metazoa > Chordata > Actinopteri > Syngnathiformes > Syngnathidae > Hippocampus > Hippocampus bargibanti. Next base: position 19,982,103 of record NC_142744.1, on the reverse strand, counting down.
AAGAACAGCTAGCGTGTATATAGAACATTATTTTGACTCCCAAAGATGTACAGCATGACATAAGTGTCGTTGACATTTTTGGGGTCGTTTATGACCTTGTGGATTGGGGGGGGGTATCGTTTAAAGGATTCGAGTTCCTCACAAAGCGTCTTCAAAACATATCATCTCGTGTGAGCTTGTGGACAAGTGCTCCAGAATAACCCGCGGTGTGGTAAGTAAGAGCTGGGAATGCTGCGGTGAATTCATCCCGAGTCATGACTAAATGGTTTTGCTCATTATGATCAAACGCTTCAAAACTCAAAGGCGATCTCGTCCTATAAGAGAGTAATCATTTATTGAGGAGAGAAGTAGACGGGGGATGGAGGGGGATCAAAGGAGGATTCGATAAATGCTCTTGTTCCACACGGACATCTCCGCATTGAGGAATTCTCTATCCATATTCAGTCCCATTATTTAGACCAGCTTGCCGCAGCAAGTGAGCAACGAGGCAGATAAAAGGGGTCATCCTTATCATGGTTTTGACATCCATGGCGGAATGGAAAAGACCAGGAGAAGCACATTTTATGATAAGATTATTTCCGTCCTCATCAATCTTACACAAGCAGTACAGCAGATTTGTTGTTTACTTGCAACAAAAAATACTTCACCTCCACTCTTCTAAATAATTCATTTTTCTTCTTGATATTTTACTTTGATCTTTTGTTTACCAGCTGCAAAGAGAGTGTGAGGTTATTTAGAAGTTCTTCGTGAACTTCCAAACAAGATGAGTGCAAGCATGCAAACACCAATTCAAAGCTGCCAGAAAATTCAAAGAATGAGTCAGGTGAGAAGGGAAAATAGAAGAAGCTCGGATAACTCTTAGCTCATCGGACAATCAAAACGCAGTTCCAATCTCAACGTCTCTTTTTCACATATAGTCTTGGTGAACACAATCAATTGTGCCACTTGTCTTTGTCCAGTTGCTTTTTAATTGGCTGCAACTTCTTTTCTCGTCACACTCGTGTGGTCCTTGGCTCGCCCAAACTCGTTGTTGACTCTTTTTGCCATCGTAACTATTATACAGGTTTGACATTTACGATTGTCTGTCTCAAATGCTTTACGACCAGATCAGGAACATATAAAAAGCCACTCTTTTAACACACCACAGAGCATTAAATGATCACTGAATGTAATCTCTTGGAGTCATCCAATACTCTGTCCTTTGCTAACGTAGAACGCAAGGGAGAGAAAATTGTTCAAATTGTTGGGATGCATGTACCCCGCTTCCTACAACATCTTAATTGAGGGGTAATATGCGGTTGCCTCAAATTGTGTGGAATGTTGTGTTCGCATGCTGAACTGAACCAAAGTGAATGACACGGAAGCCGATTGAAAGTCCAGCTTGCTAAACCACAAATAAGCCTGCAAATTGATGAGAGTACCGAACATTAACTACATTATCTGTTTTGGGTGACTTCTTTACAAACTTGTGTCAGCCGTGGTTGCTGGAACAACAAGTGTGCCCCAAGGAGAAAATGTGGCTTGTTTGGGAATATTCTGATGGGAAGTGGATACTGCACTGCCCTCAATTGCCTTGTGGATGACAGATTAAAGATCTCCTGGTACCCGTCAAAACCAATTGCCCTCGATCCAAGCCACTGTGCGGCATCTGGGTTTTAAAGAATGGCGATGAAGACTGAGTGACACTTATTGAAGTCACATACTGAACTTAGCATTAAATGTCGAGTGGAACCTCAACATTCATATTTTGAAACCAACTAAAATATTTTGGACAAAATATGTCTTTCTGTCGTCCAGGGCTGAGCGCGTTGACTTCACAATGCAGAGGTCCTGGTTTCGATCCCAGCTCTAGCCTTCCTGTGTGAAGTTAGCATATTCTCCCCAGGCTTGTTTTCGCCAGGTACTCCGATATGCTCCCACTTTCCAAAAACATGTGTGGTAGTCTCATTTGACACTCAAAATTGTCCCTAAGAGTGAGTGTGAGTGCAGATGTTTTTATTGTCTCTGCATGCCCTTCGATTGGCTAGCAACCGGTTAAGGGTATGCCCAAAGATAGCTGTGATAGGCTCCAGCATCCCCCACGACCATTGTGAGGATAAAACGGTTCAGAAAATGGATACATGTAGAACATGTCTCTCACACAACAACTGACTAGCAGGATTTCAGCATTTACCGTGACATGTTTTTTCTGTATTTTTGGGTGGGGGGAAGCACCTCAGAATAGGACCACTGAGGGCAAAGAGGGGAAATATTACCACCTCAGAACCGAAAGTGAATCTTAGCACAATGTAGCATTGCAACAAAAGTGGTGTTTTTGCTCGCACTGCATTGTATGATAGGCCGGACAATTAACTCAAAAAATCAATAGCTCCATTTTTGGAGGGGAGAATAAAAATTATTGGATAATATGATTATATTGGTAGATGGTGTCTTCAATAAAGTTGTGGTACATCTGCCAAGGAAAATAATTTCATTACCATTCATTAGTAGGGACAATTAAACAGAAAGTACCTTTACTCTAAACGGTCTTGACAAAGTGTTTTGTGGAGCGTGATTCAATAAGATATATTTAATTCGGATGAGAAATGGGACCAAAAATGAGTATTCAGCATTTGTCAATGTCTTCCACAATCTGACATTTTGGTTTAGATTTGGATAAACAGCCTGTTCTGAAAGATGTCTGGAAGAAATATGTTATGATGCACAGCCCATTTTTTTAGGCTAATTAGCCTGACATTTTGTCATTTGTGGTGGATTGCACCTCCAGAGTAATTCAAAGTTTTCAAAGGACTCTTTTGTATCGTTTGTTTTGGCCATATCCGTATGAAGCTGATTGCTGATCTTCAGTTTATATCTGCACAGCGAAATTGCATATGGGTCAAGTAGCATTTTATTACAACAATTAGCTCTTAACATGAAACTCCTTTGTAAGAGTCGTAAGACCAAATAGCTTGTACTGTATTCCAAATGTTGCAGCTTTGGGACAAAAAGAGCTACTGTGTTGTATTTTCAAAGGACACTTTATTCATTCCTTAAAACTTCCAAATACAAACACGCATTTCTTCGACAGCATGCCTTCTCTTCTGAATTCGGCTCAAGAGGTATACAATGACCACTTCAGAAAAAGTTAATTCATTATACCTCCAATGTCTCTGATAAAAAACAAATAAAAATGCACCAAAAAAAGAAAATCAAGGAAGGAAATCACGAAATAAATTATACGTGGGTATTTATGAACACACAACAAAGGAATTATTCTTTTAACTCATACACTGCCACATGATGTGCAAAAATGTGTCCACTCCAGTACCAGGGTTTTTGTCATTTTCATTCAAATTGTAGGACCCACAGAATATTGAATTTTTGGACGACATAAACATTCAATACAGCATTAAAAACCTTAGACTATCTTCTTTCATCAGAAAAAAAGGGTTAATTCCTCAGTAATATGAGTCTGGTGTTTTCTGAGCTTGAAATGGGGGCAGCTCGACAAAATACAATACAATACAATACAATACAATACAATACAATACAATACAATACACATTGATTTATATAGCGCTTTAACAACAGCTGAAGCTGTAACAAAGGGCTAACATGGATAAAAGGCAAATGTTACTCTCTCGTGGATGGGAAAAGCATTGCCATAGGTCTGACCAGCGCTTTATCGGCAGCCCCCGCAAGCAAAAATAAATTCTGAAATGACAGTGAATAAGTTTATATCAACATAGACACAATTCTGAAGCACTCCATTCAAAGAGCGAGAAAAGCCTTTGAATATAGATCTCGCCTCACCATTTTAACTGGACAAAGAATGGGAAAAGTTACAGTCTCCAGCACAGCAAATACACACATTTAAAGGTTAGGGACATTCATAGCCAAGCCAAGCAAATATTTCTCCACTGTGAGACTAATAAAGGCATATCCAATCCAATGCCACGATGAAGAATGTAACCGCTAGTCAAATGAACTTGTAGATATATTTTTTATTAATTATTATTATTAGAAAAGGACACTTTTCAAGACAAGGCGCTGTTTCCATGCTAAAACCATCATGCATTTTCCCCCCCCACTCTGCTCTAATTCATTGCTGGAAAAAGCACCTATGCCTGAACTCATATTGTGAGATGGACACCTTTATCTGTACCAGATTCACACAGCACCATTTTCACTGACATGGTACATCAACACTTTATTAAACTAGTTTCATAACAACCACTCATCACCGACAAGTGAGCGTTTACTACACGTACAGTAGTTCTCCAGACTCTGACAAGATTTGGTTTAAGAGCGGCAGGCTGTTCTGCTGTCTATTTCTGGAAAAGAGGCATTAGAGCTGTTACGATCAATAATGGTTTGTCTATTGAATGTATTGGTTTTTAATTATGTTTGCTGTGTTGTTGTTTTCTTTCAGTAAGTACAGTGTCTTCTCAACACCAGTGAAATTGAAGACTCACATTCAAGGATTGAAATAAAGGTCTGATTGAAGGGATTGATTAAAAGGTTCTAAAATGCAAATAGCGAAAGAGCCTTTCAACTCACTTCTTCACCTTCTGTATAAATGTGCCTTTCTAAACCTCTTTTTGGGGCTTTCATGGCTCCACAACAGGATGTTCACTTTTCTGCAATGGGACTTTATATAAGACTCCATTTTTTTTACAGGGGGTGAGGGGTGGGGTCCTCTCAGCCTCTTCCCCAGGAGAATTGAGTTGACAGCAAACTTCAGCAGGAGAAGTTAGATCAAGAATATAGAGGGTGAATTCAGCTCACTGCAACACATCAAGTCTGACAAGAAACACGGAACCAGACTCGATGGGTCTTTTTTGGGGGCTGGGTCGTAGGCAGGGGGGAGAGTGACACTCCACCAGCCCCCTCCCTCGCTTGAATTTGGAGAAAACAGGACGCAGAATCACTGTCGCTTTTGTTCGAATAACAACCCTGAAATAAACGGATCTAAGCATGAGGAAGGATTGCTATTGAATCTGGAGCTTTTTAAGAAACTTACTAAAAGCATTTTGTTTGTATTCCGTCCCCAGCATTGCATGTTTATCTCGATCCAAGTGTTGTGTCACTGTTTTGTGTGCAACAAGTCATCAACTCATTTTCACAAATGGAAACAAATGCTCATTGTTTCTGTGTTAAAAGGGAGAAGGTGCATTACAGGAAGTACAAAAGAAAAAATATGTAAAAGATGATTACAGGCAACCATATGGACCTCAGTTTTTCCTGAAAACATCTCTTGTCTTAAAGCATACTGGATCTCCGGGTTAACATTTGAGGAAAAGAGAAAACAGGGTCAATTTTTGTGTGCCGGTGAAAGGAAACCTGTCACTCATGCATACGGCCTGGGACCACTACTATTTTTAGCACCCTGGAGCACAAATCTAACCTAACACCAAACACAGGCGCAATAAATAATAAATCCGGCAAAGAGGACGGTATTATCTTCTCTCAAGGTTGGTTGATTGGTTTGAAGGCATTGGCTTTTGAAGCAGCTCGTGAGAAAAACGGAGTATTAAAATAAAACGGGAAAAATGAAGAAAAAAAAGCACGCTGAAATAGATGTGAGAGCGTCTCTCAGAAGTAGCCCGGGACTGAAGTGTATATTTTCCCTGCGAGTAAGATAAAAGAAGTCTAGGCGAGTGCTATGAGATGTGCTCGTGTGCTGTCAGCTGCCAGTAATCAAAGCCATTACGCATGCCTGCGTTTTCATCCAAAATATCGCCATCGCCCTTCATTGGAGATGGTGAAAATGGCCAAGCAATGTGTTTCCAGTCGTTTGAAAATCCAATCGTGTTGAAATCAATAACACAGACGCCCTCTTGCACTCCAAGTGAAGGATTATCCCCATACTCGGTTGAATCTGTAAAGTCAAAGGCACTCCTTGCTCACTGCCATCGTTTCGCCTCTGCTTCACATGATCATGGCGGCGTTTTGCAAGGCGAATGAGGTGTGGCAGCATTCAGCTCAATGAAATGGATCAAAAATATACAGCGTAGTGTGCAACCCGACAGGCGATGGCGGAGGAGCGCCACACCACATACGGCATGATCTGTATGGGTCTGGGTCTGGACTGTCTCTGCAAAAATAATCCAAAAGAAACTCAACAATTTATAGGATCGGGGGGTTCTGGACAATTTGGTTTTTGGGTACATGGCCAACTTGAATCTTTATTGGGTTCATACATGTTGAGTTTCAGAAGTCATACATCGGGAGGTTTTCGTACTCGTGACTGTAGTGTGCGTTAAAATAATGTGGGCGCTACAAAAGTGTAAATTAGAAGGAAATAAAACACAAAAATGCATTCATTGTTTATTTATACATACATCGATGAGAAGGTTTCGTCAGCCGTACACAGATTTATACATACATGTATTTTGTTTTTTACATTTTCTTTGGTTTCACCTTACAAATGAACTGTCTGTATTGTGTCAATAGTTGCTTTATAAAGCGAGAATTGTGAGTATTGTGGTCAAAATCGGAAGTGCCTGGACCAAATTGTGAGAATTAACATGGACAGTGATACCTTGGCTTACGAACGTATTAGTTCCCAGACAGAGTGTGTAAGGCGAAAAGTGTGTATCCCCAAAAAAAAATTCCCGTAGGAAACCATTAAAATGAGAATAATCCGTTCCCAGGTCCCCAAAAAACGTAATTTTCCACTTTCTAATTGTCTAAGCCTTAAAACTAAACAAAATATACCCTATTTTATGTATAATAAATGTGTTATGGTATTATAATTAAAGAAATAAACTGTACTCTATAATAAAGTCGTTTTATTTATCTTTGTGCTGGTCGTTGACGGCTTGATGGAATGACGTGGCCGGTTTCCTCAGCATTAAACACTTGATGAGGAATGTAACCTTCTTCTTTCAACATCTTGAGGAATGATCCCTTGCTTTCTCTGTGATAATTTTATCTAGTTCCTCATCAATTGTGTTCTGTTTAGCTGGGTTGATAGCTTTTTGTATCAAGTGTATAGATGGCTTGTGCGGGTTGTTTGCGGAGCCCGACTCAGAATTAGAATCAGAAAACCTTTATTTGTCCCACAATGGGGAAATTTGCAGTCCACAGCAGCAAATGAAAGGGGATGGGTGGGGGTGGTATATTTTAACCTTGCAGTCTACACTCTGCCTTTGAACTATCAAAGTTGAAACCCTCTCACAATCGTATGCCTGTCTCTTTAATGTTTAAACCACCTCCCCACACTGCTGCGTTCTTGACCAATCACGTGACTTTAACCGAAGACTGCGGGCGGGGAATAGAGGACAAAAAAAAGTCGGCAGCCATTTTCTTTTTGGAGAATGGCTTCACTTTCTCTTTATCTGTAACACCCCCTCCCACTGCTGTGTTCTTGACCAATACCGTGGCTTTAACCGAAGACTGGGGGCGGGGAATAGAAGACAAAAACAGTCGGCTGCCATTTTGTTGTTAGACGAACGGGCTCGTTCGCGAACGACACATCACTTATTGACGCAGCTCCGTGTGTATCCCGAAAAAGTTTGTATGCCAAGGTAAAATTTTCATAAATTTAACGTTTGTAAACCAAGGGGTTGTTAAACTGAGGTATCACTGTATGTGGATTGAATGAGCCTTTTTTTTACATCTCACAGCAGAAAAGTGAAGAAAGTAAGAGGAAAGGAAAGGAAGAGGTAGAAAAACAAAATACAGAACCTGCTGATGTCAAAACAACAAAAAACCAAATAACAAATAATGTGACATAACACAAAAGACACAGACAGTTATTCAATCTCAAGCACTTATTGAGTCCAAGCACCATGGAAAAAGTTAAACTGGATGGACCTTGTCCACCCATGCCGTGTTAGTAAAGAATAGCCAAAAATGGGAAAAACACGAAAATTAGCACCCGTGTCAAAGAGATGGTTGTGAGGATTTTGCACAAGGTTTTTCATGGTATTGAATCGATCATAACTGGACTGCTCTGGTTGTCATACAATAGTCTGGAGTCTCATCTGCAAAGGCTTCTTAAGTTTTTGCCAGAGGACTTGGTAGAGGCTGCATCGTGGTGACGCAGTTGCGAAAACAAAACCTTTCGTCGAAGTCGAAGGCCAACGCAAGCTCCAAATATTGCTCAACTTCTTGTCAATTCCAGTTGAGCAAGAGCCTTTCTTCTTGCAGCCAAGCTGTGGCAGATGCTACAGAAACACATAATGACTTCAACCTTTCTCATGGCAGACGAGCAAAGGTGTCATTTTTTTCCCAACGCGTCCACTGTGGCCCCATCAATTCCTGTCCAACATGTTCGACTTGACTCAAAAGCACATTTCATGAGCTCGTGTTATCTCCGGAGGCTGAGATGAGCGTGTATAGTAGACAAAATGTAAAAAATGTTTCGTGTCAAAAGCTCATTGGCCCGAAATATTTCACGAGTTATGCCCTGGTGGTGGGATTTCTTTCACAGAGATGGACAACCATCTTGCACACATGCACACAATGAGCAAGCATTTGCAGGCGGGCACGCTTCATAGCAGGCGGTGGAAGGCGGTGAGACGATGATACAACGCTCATATTAAAAACATTTATCCCTCTCCAGGCGCCAGGCTGTCTGACATGGGCTCAAATTGATTCTTAATTGGGTTTGCATGGACCCCGGTTCTAACGTTGATGAGGCGGGCCCAACGCGGACATCTGCTGGGGCTGCATGGGCAGGAAACGTGATAACACAAATGCACTAAGGCGAGTAAGAACACAACTGCATCTTCTCGAGTCTGTTGAAATCAGGAACGATGGAATCTGCACATGTGGGAGACGGATTTAAAAGAAAGATCCGTCTTTTTGGCGGAGCAGAACAAAACAGCGGATTCAAAAAGAAGATGGGATTCGTCATCGCAAGTCGCAACCGGTTGGCATTAACCAGCTGTGTAGCTTTTTCACAGATGTATTTTTCCCTTGTGTGTGTGGAGGGAGGGGGAGGGGTGGTTTGCAATAAATCAGTCTGAGATGCAGCGCAATGTAAGCCAGTCCTCTGGAACAGCTTGGTCTCGGTAGAGGTGATTTTCTCTTTTCTAGCCTGACATTCTTCATTATCTATTTTGGCTTGCTTTGCTTGCACGCCGGCCGCTGGATAGGCTGGTTAAAAAGTGAGGAGGGAGGCAGACAAGGAGGAAGGTGATGAGAGGGGTGCGCAAATGCTCCCCAGCGCCCCTCGACTGCTGCCCGCTTTCTCTCTTGCAAAGCTCAGCGTGCCTTCATTTGCAGGGGAAAGCAAAAGCGGTCTCCTCTGCCATTTCATGTCTTCAGATTTTCCTATTCTCCTGCTCACGTTAAAATCAGAAAAAGAACTGTTATACTGTAGTTGCTATTATTATTGTTGATCTCGACCGCTAATGGTAGTTGGATTTTTAAAGCATAGTCTTGACCTGCTCTATATTTACAGCTTAAAACGTGTTTTATGACCCACTGGTATATATTTAAATCAAGTGGACTGTATGGCATGGCATGCATTTAAAAAAATATTTTGCAGAGTGTATACGTAAAGAAAGGCCTGCAGTGTGATGCTAGTGCACACCAATTTGAGCGTTTGTGAAAGAAAACAAAATAAAAGTTTTGGTATTCCATCCTATTGTATTGTCTTACGTATTATGCTCAAGTGGTAGAAGTGAAAGTTGGTTTTACACAAGCATCCTGCACAATTGGCCTGGCATTTCACTTTTTTTGCTTTTGTCAGAGAAAGCAATATTTTTCACACAGCAGCATGGAATCTCAAATTGGGATAATTAGATGCGGGATAGCGCAAGGGTTTTGTGTGCCATGTAAACGACACTGTCAGGCAGCAATTATTGCCTTCAATGCGACGGGATGGGAGATTGCTTTCAACACGGCAGGACGGGAAAAGTGTCAGCTGTTTATCTTCACACCCCACTCCAAGATTCGTGCTGTTCCCTTTTGCAGAGATGCCGTCCCAGCTTCGCTCGCCATGTTAGGAGCTTTCCATTGACAGGGTTGAAACCCATTTTACGTCGACTGTAAAAGGCACATTTTTCTTCCCTTCACTCCATGCCGCTGCAGCTTTGCTGGAAGACATGAAATGGGCGCATCATAGGCGAGATGCAATGTTGGGAATTAATAAAATATCAAATTCTAGGTTTTAATGAAGTTGAAGCTCCCCAAAATCTTATTTCTTCCCAAATCACTGATTGTCTATTCATGTGTACAATGTAAGCGAGGCATACACAACATGACCACTTTACAGTTAAAAAAAAAAACTCAGAAGCAATAAATTGATAAATAGAGTAACACAAAAAAAAATGCAAACATGAAATGTTTGCATTTCTTGGATGACTATTCCCAAAACGCACCTCCAAAATTTCTTATTCTTTGATTTGAAAAAAAGAAAAACATTGATAATTTGGGACTTTTCAGGTGATATCGCTGACCCATTGGTTTCTTTTTGTACTACCAAAAACTGAAAATTGGACAGGGGTGTCACAACTTTTTATAGGCACTTTGTTTTATTTTTTGTTGTTGCCATTGTTAACTTTGCAGGAGGTGTTTTTATTTTTAATGTTAATTTGTATTGTTTGGGAAGAGATGGATGTTGATAACCACCTCTCCAAGACACTGAGTTCACATTGGGATACAACAGATACAGCACATAGAACAGCTTTTTCCCCTTTTTGCATGAAGCTTGATCTGAAGACCGTTCCTTGTACTTTTAGGCTGTCAGGATGCATCCCTCAATTGAAAAACAAATAAATAAATGCTCACCATCAATTGTCAATTTAGCCTCAAATCCAACACTCACTTATTCTCTGTCTTATTGAAAGGAATTGATAATTTTGCGATAATGGCACTGATATGAGCTTATTATCTGATTGCTGGATGTGGGCTCTCTGGCAATTTCCCACTTCAACAGTGGAAAACGAATATCTCTCTTTTGGAGTTCAGAGGTCACTCCTCAAGACCTTTGATGACTCTGTGGTGGCTCTGCCATTCATTGTGGCAGAGTTTGTTGGTCAGGCGTCATCTTAGCCGAGGAGAGAGAGAGACTGGACCGACAGGTTACGAAACCCAGCTCCACTCCTGGGCTGCTCCTTGGACACTATGGAGGACGCTTGCTGAGGATGCTAGTTGAGCTAGCATGATGGACAAAACGGAGAAAATCACGTGTACATTTATGCCTTTTTATGCTCCGATGATAATATCTTGCGGTCACAGGAAATGCTCTAAGATTTTCATAGTCCGTTTTTGTGTTAGAGACGTATTTTCCATCCATCCATTTTCTTATCCGTTTATCCTCACAGGGTGTGTGGGTCATGCTGGAGCGTATACCAGTTGTCTGCAGGCATTAGGCGGGCGACACACTGACCCGCTCGCCAGCCAATCGCAGGGCAGACAGAAACAAACAACTATTTGCACTCACACCCACACAAAGAGGCAATTTAGAGTGTCCAATCAGCCTGAAATACATGCTTTTTGGAATGTGGGAAGAAACTGGAGTACCCAGAGAAAACCCATGCAAGACTGGGAGAAAATGTAAACTCCGGATATGTAATTAAACCCGGTACCTCTGCACTGAGAGGTAAACGCGCGAAAAACTGATCCACCGAGCTGCCCCTATATTTTATACAATAATAATGTTTTAATAACATATTTATTTATGACGTTTTTGTTTTTCCACATCACCCTCACATAATTTGTTGCTGTACATTGGGAATTTCGCTATTGTGTGATGTGAAATAAAGATTTCCTTATCTTAATCTACTAATGACACATTTTTACTGGATTTCCGTTCTTCCAAACACATTAGGTGCATGTCTAAAATGCAGTCAAAAGAGCTTATAACTGGAGTCATGATTACAAAGATGTCCTGCACGACACTTGGCCGCTTGCCATCCTTGTGCGAGTGTTGTAGACCATCGCAGGCACCCCGAACTTTTCGTTTTAGCAGCTTTCTGGGGTGGTCTTTCACCAGCCACATCCTGGATTGGGCAACCATCAAGCCGGGAGGAGCAACTGTCCAGTGTGCTTCTATTCTGCTCAGGTGTGTTCTCAGTCAAGGTATGCTCTGAACACATGGTGGTCCCTTCCTCTTCCTTCTCAAAGCACTTCGACCCATTTTAAATCACAAGCGAGGAATTTA